>NC_057803.1:502006790-502010578 GCF_018294505.1 Triticum aestivum
CCCGGCGCCGCCTCCTCCGCCGGATCCGGCCGGGCCCCGTCGTCCTCTTCCTCCTCCTCCCACGCCGGCCTCCTTCCCCGTCAAGTCCGGCGAGCTGCTACAGTAACTCCGGCGTGCATCGGGAAGCGTGCGGATCTGGATCCAGATCTGAGAAATTCATCTCGGTTGACTTTTTCGTCCCTAACCCTAGTTTTTTATGCATACTTTGACCGCTCGTAACTTTGCATCCATAGCTCCGATTTGGGCATATAATATATCAAAATGTTCGCCTCGACGAGTATATCATTTCATTCCATTGCATCATTTTCATTTGAGTTCATCTTTATGCCCAAAATGCTGTTAGAAGGAGGCTTCGTGAGTTAATTGCCAGATCTGCTAGTTCATCTTAGACTTTTGTCATTTTTGCCATGATTATTGTGTGCATGATATGCCTGTGAGTCCTTCGTATATTTTGTTAAGCATTTTGTCTTCTTTCCAGAGGTGCAATCCATGCATTTTTAGGATGTGTGTGGTGACTTGTGCAAGCTTGCAAAGTGAGGCACCCGGTAAATCTGTTTTCAGGGACTTAGTTGTTTTCGCTAAGTCTGGGATTATTTAGTTCATGGTGCCATATGTTCAGCTTGTTTCCTAGTGATCCGTGCCTCTTTTGAGGATGATCAGTAAAGGAGTTTTGTTAATAATGTTATGATATATCCATCCATGTCTTTGTTTGCAATTATGGAGCACCCTAGCTTGAGTCAATCGAGCTCTACTTTTGCTTCATTGTGAATCTGGGCAGATCGTCAACTAGTTTGCGATTTTGTCGGCGTTGTTGTAGATGATCCGTGCATGCTATGCCATTGTTCTTGCCATGTCTAGCTAGCATTTTGTGCCTTATTAATGGATGTATGCTTGCCTTGCCATGACTTGCACCGTAGTGAGTGCATCGAGCTCGTTTATATGCCTTCGTGAGTTATATTTCAGCATGTCTCAGTTTTCACTAAGTCTGAAAACTGATTGTGTTTTTGCTATGTTCGTGTGCCCGTTAGTATATTTTGTGATCCCTTTTGGCCTCAGGTCACTTTGGTACTTTTGTTAAGCTTGTTGAGTAGCTCCATGCCATGTTCTTACTTGTCTTAATCAGGTCATGTATCATGTTGTTTTGCTGCTCCGAAGAGGGCTTCGTGATCTGAAATTTCAGACAAGTGTTAATTTCACCAAGTCTGGAATCTGTTTTGCATTTGCGTTTTTGCCATGCTTGTTTGAACCTCATAATGGATGATTTGGCCATGGCTCAGTGCTAGTCTTTTGTTAAGCACCTTGTGTGCATCCCTGCCATGTATTTTGTTTTCATGTTTGGTGGCAGTAGCACGTTCATCTCATTGCATTTAGATGCCTACTTGCTGTAAATCGCAGACCGGTGTCATTCTTAAAACGCTTGCCATTTCCAAACCGTAACACCGATTCCAACGTTCTTTATATCATTTTCAAGCGATTTCATCTCATCTTTCCAGTGGCACCCTTGGAATCCCAAGTTGAGGCCAGGTTCATGTATTTCCTGTCATATCTTGCATTTTGCATCCCGCATCGCATCCCGCATAGCATACCATCATTGCATCTTATAGTTTGAGTTTGCACGTGGTTGATTGTATCCTTGTTGCTTGTTTGTCTTGTTGGGTAGAGCCGGGAGACGAGTTCGCTAACGAGGAGCCCGTTGAGTTTGCTTTTGAGGATCCAGTCAACTCTGACAACTGTGCAGGCAAGATGATCATACCCTCGAAATCACCACTATCTTTGCTATGCTAGTTTGCTCGCTCTTGCTATGCCAATGCTACGATGCCTACCTTTTGCTTGTCAGCCTCCCAATTGCCATGATGAAACTCTAACCCACCATGTCCTACAAACCGTTGATTGGCTATGTTACCGCTTTGCTCAGCCCCTCTTATAGCGTTGCTAGTTGCAGGTGAAGATTGCAGGCCGTTCCTTGTTGGAACATCTTTTATTTACTTGTTAGGATATCATTATATTGCCATGTTATCTTAAAGTATCTATATACTTGGTAAAGGGTGGAAGGCTCGGCCTCTCGCCTAGTGTTTTCTTCCACTCTTGCCGCCCTAGTTTCCGTCATATCGGTGTTATGTTTCCGGATTTTGCGTTCCTTATGCGGTTGGGTTATAATGGGAACCCCTTGATAGTTCGCCTTGATTAAAGCTTTTCCAGCAATGCCCAACATTGGTCTTACCACTTGCCACCTAGCCTTTTCTTTCCCTTGGGTTCTGCAGACTCAAGGGTCATCTTATTTTAACCCCCCCGGGCCAGTGCTCCTCTGAGTGTTGGTCCCACTGAGCGATGTCCGAGGCTACCAGGGGCAACTCTGGGCTGGCTTACCCGACGTCTGGCTCATCTGAGTGTGCCCTGAGAAAGAGATATGTGCAGCTCCTATCGGGATTTGTCGGCACATTCGGGCGGTGTTGTTGGTCTTGTTTTAACCTGTCGAATTGTCTTGTTGTACCGGGTTGCCGAGTCTGATCGGTGTGTCTCGGGTGGAGGTCTATTCTTTCGTTGACCGTGAGAGCTTGTCATGGCTACTCCCCTGCAGGGATTGAACTTTCGAAAGCCGTGCCCGCGGTTATGGGCAGATGGGAATTTGTTAATGTCCGGTTGTAGATAACTTGAACCTTAATTAATTAAAATGAATCAACTGAGTGTGTTACCGTGACGGCCTCTTCTCGGCGGTGTCCAGGAAGTGGACACGGTGTTGGAGTTATGCTTGCGCAGGTTGTTCCTCTAGATTCTCGCTCGTGCTTTGCCTCCTCTTCTCGCTCTCTTTTGCGAATAAGTTAGCCACCATACATGCGAGGGTGCGAGATTGCTGAGTCCCTGTGGCTCACAGCTTACTATAAATCCAGATGCAGGTCCAGGTGATTCCGCTCCAGGTGACGAGTACGAGCTCAAGTGGGAGTTCGACGAGGACTCTCAGCGTTATTATGTTTCCTTTCCCGATGATCAGTAGTGGTGCCTAGTTGGGGTTCGATTTAGGGCCTTGTCGCATGTTGGGTTTTCTTCTATTTTGGCGCCGTAGTTGGGCCATGAGTGTTTGTATGATGGATGTTATTTATGTACTCTGATGTGACGTGGCAAGTGTAAGCCAACTATGTATCTTCCCCTTTTATCATATATTACATGGGATGTTGTAATGATTGCCTAACTTGCAACATTGCTTTCAATGCGGTTATGTCTCTAAGTCGTGCCTCGACACGTGGGAGCTATAGCCGCATCGAGGGCGTTATAGCGGGGCCCGCATGTCATAGACCCAGGGGAGGTCAAATCCCTAGGTCAGCCGGGGCTAAACCACCGGCGGTCAAAGCGGTCAACCCGTCGGCGTTTAGCCGCTGGCGAGGCCGAACGCGGCGGAGGCATCGGGAATCGCCCACAGACGGCCATTTGCGCGGCGGAGAGGCTTTACGTGACGAGGAGACTTGTCCGCTTCCAGTGGTGGTGGTGTTTGGGCTCAGGGTGGTCGGAAAAGACGTCGACGATGATGTTGGCGGCTGCCGGAGCTTGGACGAGTTCGGGGTCGTCGCTAGGAGGCACGGCAGGAGATGCGGAGCGGTGCTGCGGCCTCCTGGGGACGTGGTGAGTGCGGTGACGCGCTCGGTTTCGAGCTTACGCGTCTGTGGCCACGACGGCGACATGGCCGGCGGAGCCGAGCTCTCGGCCGTGATGGCCAACGGGGTTAGGGGGGCAGCTCGAGCGACATGGCTAGGGGAAGAAGAAAGAGGAGCTCACGGCGAGTGCAGCGGTGGCCT
>NC_057803.1:502011011-502188667 GCF_018294505.1 Triticum aestivum
GGCGATCTCGGAGCCTGGAGGTTGAAGAAGAGGTCGATGAAGCCGCTGTGGGGTGCATCCTGTCGCCTGGATCGGCGGAGATGGCGTAGAGGTCGACGACGGATCTTTATGCCATGGTGGGAAGGCTAGGCGAGCTCGGTGGGCACGGTGGCAGCAAGCGGCGGCGATGGCAATGCTCGGTTGCGCATGAGAGAGAGGGTTAGAGGAGGGGGCGAGAGCAGAGAGTAACGGGAAGAGGCAGAGAGGGGTCCAGGGCGGCGGCAAGGGAAGGATCGGGGCTCCCAGGTGGAAGCAGGAGGTGGCCGAAGCCGCACGCATGCGCGCCATGCCTCTCCTCTGCCTACTGGCTGAAGGAAGAAGATGGGCGTGCCCCTGTGGGTTGGGCCCATAGTGTTGGGCCTGGTGGGCTGAGCCAGGTGAGCACTCTCTCTCTCTGTGTGTGTGTTTCCTATTTGTTTCCTCTTTTCTAATTTTTGCAGTTTGTTTTTGATTTAGTTTTAACAGCAAATCAATTTTAAACTTCATGAAAAAAAATTGTGTGAACTAAATGGACTTATCCAAAGCCACACAACAATTTTTCAGAATTATTGAACATATATTTATTATATAATAAATATAGATCCAATTCAAATATTTATTGGATTATTTCAAATGGCCAAAATAAATGTTTCTGAGCTCCTAAAAATATTGGTTTGAATTTTACCTCTTGCCAATATTTTATAGAATACCAGGGACATTTTCTTGGACTCATTTGAGAAGATTTTAAAGTTGGTTATTTTTGAACTGATTTCTGAGGGTTTCAACAAACCTCAATTCAACTTTCAGTAATTTTAGACATGATGCATGAGTGCAGATGCAACTATTTCACTCAGGTATTCTAGGGCTGTGACAGATACCTTGGTTTCATAACTGAGGGAAATACCTACCGTTGCTGTGCTACATCATCCCTCCCTCTCCAGGGAATTACCGACGTAGTTGCATCTACCATCAAGGAGAATTTCTGGCGTCGTTGCCGGGGAGGATCTTCAACATAACCAGGTTCCTAATCACAAATCTCATCTCCTCGCAATTTACATTATTCACCATTTGCCTCTTGTTTTCCTCTCCCCCACTTCACAAACATTTGCCGTTTTATTCACCTCTCTTTTTCCGTTCGCTGTTCTCTTGCTTTCTAGTCTCAATGACCAGCGTCCCTAGTCCTCCTTTGTCACCGGAGTTTGAAGTCTTGTACTTCAAGCAAAGACAAGGAGAAAATTTGAAAGATGCCTGGTATAGGCTCATGGAATCATATCGTATTTCCAACTTAAAGGGGGACGCCAAGGTTTTGCTTCGTAATTTTTACATAGGGTTGGCTTTGCATCATAGACAACTTCTTGATTTTGCCGCTAAAGGGAATTTTATTGAACTGGATGCCAATGTTGCCTATGAAATCTTAGAGGGAATTTTGGGAATTCCACCTCAAAAGAAGGGGTTTCATTTTACCCTTGAGGGAGCCCAAATGCTGGACAAACTTGGTGATTTTCATAAACATATGGTTGAAATACAGAAATATAATGAACCCCTCAAACACCTCAATGGTAGTATCAATCGCATGCATACTCTGATTACTCTTTGCAACAAGCGATTGGATATTTTGGATCTTAAGATGGTTTCTTTTCCTGAGAATTTGGGGAAGCGTAAATAGCCCCCCGGGTTTGAGAAAACCCTTACAAAAGTTGCCAAAACTTCGGAAGACAAAACTTAGATCCTTGCTTTATGCCTAGCTAAGGGCGTAAAACTATAGCGCTTGTTGGGAGGCAACCCAATGAATAAAATTTATTTTTGCTTTTTGCTTTCTGTTCTTGTGTGTTAGCACAATTATGCTACTGTTATGATTGTGTTTTTATGTTTTAATTAGTGTTTGTGCCAAGTAAACCCTTCAGGATCTTCTTGGGCAATAGTTGTTTGATATTGCTGAAAAACAGAAACTTTTATGCTCACGAAATTAATTTTCATTTTTTACCAAAGAGCGATAAAATAGCTATTCCAATTGCAGTAGATCAATATACAAATTTCTCAGGTCGTCCTAATTCTTCAGAGTTTTTTGATTTACAGAAGTATTCAAAATAATTATATTGCTACACACTGTTCTGTTTTGACAAATTCTGTTTTCTTTGTGTTGTGTGCTTATTTTGATGGCTCTATGGTTTTCTTTGATGAGTTTTTGCCATAGAAAATTTGGAATACAGTAGATATAATACAAAAACAAAATATGAATTGGTTTGATACAACACTTATAGTAGTGATTTATTATTCTTATACTAACGGATCTCACGAAGGCTTTGTTGAGTTTTGTGTGATTGAAGTTTTCAAGTTTTGGGTTATCTTACGATGGATGAAGGAAGGAATAAGAGACTAAGCTTGGGGATGCCCCGGCATCCCAAGCCATTGTCCAAGAATGAGCAACCAACTAAGCTTGGGGATCCCCCGAGTGGCATCCCCACTTTCTTCCAATAACTATCGGTATTTTACTTGAGGCTATATTTTTATTCGTCACGTGATATGTGTTTTGCTTGGAGCATCTTGTATGATATGTGTCTTTGCTTGTTTTATTTTTTGTTTTAAGTCATCAATCCTTGCTGGACACACCTATTTGAGAGAGCCAAAATTATGTTATGACTTGTTAGAATTGCTCTCTATGCTTCACTTAAATCTTTTATGAGCCAGGACTTGCTCTAGTGCTTCACTTATATCTTTTTGAGCACGGTGTGCTTTGTTATTTTTGAAGAAATGCTCTCTTGATTCAATTAGATTTATTTGAGAGTTAGTAAAATTTTGAATAAATTCTCTCTTGCTTCACTTAAATTATTTTGAGAGAAATAAAATTTGTTATGCTCATGATCTTCACTTATATTTGTTTGAGCTTATGAAAAGCAACAAATGAAAATTAGTCCCAAAGTGATAGATATCCAAGAAGGATAAAGAAAAAAAATGTCATGAAGATTGATGTCTACTACACAACCTTCTTCTTGTAGACGTTGTTGGGCCTCCAAGTGCAGTGGTTTGTAGGACAGTAGTAAATTTCCCTCAAGTGGATGACCTAAGGTTTATCAATCCATAGGAGGCGTAGGATGAAAATGGTCTCTCTCAAGCAACCCTGCAACCAAATAACAAAGAGTCTCTTGTGTCCCCAACACACCCAATACAATGGTAAATTGTATAGGTGCACTAGTTCGGCGAAGAGATGGTGAGACAAGTGGTATATGGATGGTAGATATAGGTTTTTGTAATCTGAAAAATATAAAAACAGCAAGGTAACTAATGATAAAAGTGAGCGTAAACAGTATTGCAATGCGTTGAAACAAGGCCTAGGGTTCATACTTTCACTAGTGCAAGTTCCATCAACAATAATAACATAATTGGATCACATAACTATCCCTCAACATGCAACAAAGAGTCACTCCAAAGTCACTAATAGCGGAGAACAAACGAAGAGATTATGGTAGGGTACGAAACCACCTCAAAGTTATTCGTTTGGATCGATCTATTCAAGAGTTCGTACTAGAATAACACCTTAAGACACAAATCAACCAAAACCCTAATGTCAACTAGATACTCCAATGTCACCTCAAGTATTCGTGGGTATGATTATATGATATGCATCACACAATCTCAGATTCATCTATTCAACCAACACATAGAACCTCAAAGAGTGCCCCAAAGTTTCTACCGGAGAGCCAAGACGAAAATGTGTGCCAACCCCTATGCATAGATTCCCAAGGTCACGTTGATCACCAAAACATACATCCAGTGGATCAATAGAATACCCCATTGTCACCACAGGTATCCCACGCAAGACATACATCAAGTGTTCTCAAATCCTTAAAGACTCAATCCGATAAGATAACTTCAAAGTGAAAACTCAATCCATTACAAGAGAGTAGAGGGGGAGAAACATCATAAGATCCAACTATAATAGCAAAGCTCGCGATACATCAAGATCGTACCACCTCAAGAACACAAGAGAGGGAGAGAGATCAAACACATAGCTACTGGTACATACCCTCAGCCCCGAGGGAGAACTACTCCCTCCTCGTCATGGAGAGCACCGGGATGATGAAGATGGCCACCGGAGAGGGATTCCCCCTCCGGCAGGGTGTCGGAACAGGTCTAGATTGGCTTTCGGTGGCTATGGAGGCTTCTGGCGGCGGAACTCCCGATCTATTCTCGTCTTCGATAGTTTTAGGGTATATGGATATATATAGGTGGAAGAAATACATCAGGGGGCCACGAGGGGCCCACGAGGGTGGAGAGCACGCCCAGGGGGGTGGGCGTGCCCTCCTATCTCGTGCTCTCCTCGTTGATCCCCTAACGTGCACTCCAAGTCTCATGTATTGCTTTCTTTCCAAAAATAACTTTTCTAAAGGTTTCATTCCGTTTGGACTCTGTTTGATATTCCTTTTCTGTGAAACACTGAAACAAGGGAAAAACAGAAACTGGCACTGGGCTCTCGGTTAATAGGTTAGTCCCAAAAATCATATAAAATAGCATATAAATGCATATAAAACATCCAAGGTTGATAATATAATAGCATGGAACAATCAAAAATTATAGATACGTTGGAGATGTATCAGCATCCCCAAGCTTAATTCCTGCTCGTCCTCAAGTAGGTAAATGATAAAAACCAAAATTTTGATGTGGAATGCTACCTAACATATTTCTCTAAGTAATTCTTCTTTATTGTGGCAAGAATATTCAGATCCATAAGATTCAAGACAAAAGTTTAATATTGACATAAAAACAATATTACTTCAAGCATTCTAACTAAGCAATCATGTCTTCTCAAAATAACATGGCCAAAGAAAGTTCATCCCTACAAAATCATATAGTTAGGTCATGCTCCATTTTCATCACACAAGAATGCTGTCATCATGCACAACCCCGATGACAAGCCAAGCAATTGCTTCATACTTTAGTAATCTCAAACTTTTTTCAACTTTCACGTAATACATGAGCCTGAGCCATGGATATAGCACTATGGGTGGAATAGAATATAATGAGGGGGTTATGTGGAGAAGAAAAAAAATGAGAAAGTCTCACATCGACAGAGCTAATCAATGGGCTAGGGAGATGCCCATCAACTTATCTCAATGCAAGGAGTAGGGATTGCCATGCAACGGATGCACTAGAGCTATAAATGTATGAAAGCTCAAAAAAAACTAAGTGGGTGTGCATCCAACTTGCTTGCTCACGAAGACCTAGGGCATTTGACGAAGCCCATTGTTGGAATATACAAGCCAAGTTCTATAATGAAAAATTCCCACTAGTATATGAAAGTGACAAAACAAGAGACTCTCTATCATGAAGATCATGGTGCTACTTTGAAGCACAAGTGTGGAAAAAAGGATAGTAGCATTGTCCCTTTTGTATTTTTTTTATTTGGCCTTTTTTGGCCTTTCTCTTTTTTTGGGACAATGCTCTATTAATGATGATCATCACACTTCTATTTATTTACAACTCAAAGATTACAACTCGATACTAGAACAAGATATGACTCTATATGAATGCCTCCGGCGGTGTACCGGGATTGCGATGAATCAAGAGCGACATGTATGAAAAATTATGAACGGTGGCTTTGCCACAAATACGATGTCAACTACATGATCATGCAAAGCAATATGACAATGATGATGCGTGTCATAATAAACGGAACAGTGGAAACTTGCATGGCAATATATCTCGGAATGGCTATGGAAATGCCATAATAGGTAGGTATGGTGGCTGTTTTGAGGAAGATATAAGGAGGTTTATGTGTGACAGAGTGTATCATATCACGGGGTTTGGATGCACCGGCAAAGTTTGCACTAACTCTCAATGTGAGAAAGGGCAATGCACGGTACCGAAGAGGCTAGCAATGATGGAAGGGTAAGAGTGCATATAATCCATGGACTCAACATTAGTCATAAAGAACTCACATACTTATTGCAAAAATCTACAAGTCATCAAAACCAAGCATTACACGCATGATCCTAGGGGGATAGATTGGTAGGAAAAGACCATCTCTCGTCCCTGACCGCCACTCATAAGGAAGACAATCAAATAACACCTCATGTTTCAAATTTGTTACACAACGTTTACCATACGTGCATGCTACGGGACTTGCAAACTTAAACACAAGTATTACTCAAATTCACAACTACCCAACTAGCACAACTTTGATATCACTATCTTCATATATCAAAACAATCATCAAGTATCAAACTTCTCTTAGTATTCAATGCACTTACATGAAAGTTTTTATTATATCCCTCTTGGATTCCCATCATATTAGGACTAGTTTCATAACCAAAGCAAACTACCATGCTATTCTAAAGACTCTCAAAATAATATAAGTGAAGCATGAGAGATCAATTATTTCTTCAAAATAAAACCACCACCGTGCTCTAAAAAGATATAAGTGAAGCACTAGAGCAAATGACAAACTACTCCGAAAGATATAAGTGAAGATCAATGAGTAGTCGAATAATTATGCAACTATGTGAAGACTCTCTAGCATTTAATAATTTCAGATCTTGGTATTTTATTAAAACAGAAAGCAAAACAAAAGAAAATAAAATGACGCTCCAAGCAAAACACATATCATGTGGCGAATAAAAATATAGCTCCAAGTAAAGTTACCGATGAACGAAGACGAAAGAGGGGATGCCTTCCGGGGCATCCCCAAGCTTAGGCTTTTGGTTGTCCTTGAATTTTACCTTGGGTTGCTTTGGGCATACCCAAGCTTAGGCTCTTGAGACTCCTTATTCCATAGTCCATCGAGTCTTTACCCAAAACTTGAAAACTTCACAACACAAAACTTAACAGAAAACTCGTAAGCTCCGTTAGCGAAAGAAAACAAAACACCACTTCAAGGTACTGTAATGAACTCATTCTTTATTTATATTGGTGTTAAAACTACTGTATTCCAGCTTATATATGGTTTATAAACTATTTTACTAGCCATAGATTCATTAAAATAAGCAAACAACACACGAAAAACAGAATCTGTCAAAAACAGAACAGTCTGTAGTAATCTGTAACTAACGCAAACTTCTGGAACCTCAAAAATTATAAACTAAATTGCTGGACGTGAGTAATTTATCTATTAATCATCTGAAAAAATAATTAACTAAATAGCACTCTCCAATAAAAAATGGCAGCAAATCTCGTGAGCGCTAAAGTTTCTGTTTTTTACAGCATGATCAACAAGACTTCCCCCAAGTTTTCCCAACGGTTCTACTTGGCACAAACACTAATTAAAACATAAAATCTCAATAATAACATAGGCTAGATAAATTATTTATTGATAAACAGGAGCAAAAAGCAAGGAACAAAAATAAAATTGGGTTGCCTCCCAATAAGCGCTAACATTTAACGCCCCTAGCTAGGCATGATGATTTCAATGATGCTCACATATAAGGTAAGAATTGAAACATAAAGAGAGCATCATGAAGAATATCACTAGCACATTTAAGTCTAACCCACTTCATATGCATAGGGATTTTGTGAGGAAACAACTTATGGGAACAATAATCAACTAGCATAGGAGGGCAAAACAAGCATAACTTCAAAACTTTAAGCACATAGAGAGGAAAATTGATATTATTGAAATTCCTACAAGAATATATTCCTCCCTCATAATAATTTTTAGTAGAATCATGAATGAATTCAACAATATAACCAGCACCTAAAGCATTCTTTTCATGATCTACAAGCATAGAATTTTTATTACTCTCCACATAAGCAAATTTCTTCTCGTGAATAATAGTGGGAGCAAACTCAACAAAATAATTATCATGTGAGGCATAATCCAATTGAAAACTAAAATCATGATGACAAGTTTCATGGTTATCATTATTCTCTATAGCATACAAGTCATCACAATAATCATCATAGATAGCAACTTTGTTCTCATAATCAATTGGAACCTCTTCCGAAATAGTGGAGTCATCACAAAATAAAGTCATGACCACTCCAATTCCACTTTCGTCAATATAATCATCATAAATAGGAGGCATGATTTCGTCATAATAAATTTGCTCATCAAAACTTGGGGGACAAAAAATATCATCTTCATCAAACATAGCTTCCCCAAGCTTTTGGCTTTCCATATCATTAGCGTCATGGATATTCAAGGAATTCGTACTAAAAACATTGCAATCATGCTCATCATTCAAATATATAGTGCCTAACATTCTAATGCATTCTTCTTCTAGTACTTGAGCACAATTTTCCTTTCCATCATTCTCATGAAAGATATTAAAAAGATGAAGCGTATGAGGCAAACTCAATTCCATATTTTTTGTAGTTTTCTTTTATAAACTAAACTAGTGCTAAAACAAGAAACAAAAATATTTGATTGCAAGATCTAAAGATATACCTTCAAGCGCTAACCTCCCCGGCAACGGCGCCAGAAAAGAGCTTGATGTCTACTACACAACCTTCTTCTTGTAGACGTTGTTGGGCCTCCAAGTGCAGAGGTTTGTAGGACAGTAGCAAATTTCCCTCAAGTGGATGACCTAAGGTTTATCAATCCGTAGGAGGCGTAGGATGAAGATGGTCTCTCTCAAGCAACCCTGCAACCAAATAACAAAGAGTCTCTTGTGTCCCCAACACATCCAATACAATGGTAAATTGTATAGGTGCACTAGTTCAGCGAAGAGATGGTGATACAAGTGGTATATGGATGGTAGATATAGGTTTTTGTAATCTGAAAATACAAAAACAGCAAGGTAACTAATGATAAAAGTGAGCGTAAGCAGTATTGCAATGCGTTGAAACAAGGCCTAGGGTTCATACTTTCACTAGTGCAAGTTCCATCAACAATAATAACATAATTGGATCACATAACTATCCCTCAACATGCAACAAAGAGTCACTCCAAAGTCACTAATAGCGGAAAACAAACGAAGAGATTATGGTAGGGTACGAAACCACCTCAAAGTTATTTGTTCGGATCGATCTATTCAAGAGTTCGTACTAGAATAACACCTTAAGACACAAATCAACCAAAACCCTAATGGCAACTAGATACTTCAATGTCACCTCAAGTATTCGTGGGTATGATTATACGATATGCATCACATAATCTCAGATTCATCTATTCAACCAACACATAGAACCTCAAACAGTGCCCCAAAGTTTCTACCGAAGAGTCAAGACGAAAACGTGTGCCAACCCCTACGCATAGATTCCCAAGGTCACGTTGATCACCAAAACATACATCAAGTGGATCAATAGAATACCCCATTGTCACCACATGTATCCCACGCAAGACATACATCAAGTGTTCTCAAATCCTTAAAGACTCAATCCAATTAGATAACTTCAAAGGGAAAACTCAATCCATTACAAGAGAGTAGAGGGGGAGAAACATCATAAGATCCAACTATAACAGCAAAGCTCGCGATACATCAAGATCGTACCACCTCAAGAACACGAGAGAGAGAGATCAAACACATAGCTACTGGTACATACCCTCAGCCCCGAGGGAGAACTACTCCCTCCTCATCATGGAGAGCACCGGGATGATGAAGATGGCCATCGGAGAGGGATTCCCCCTCCGGCAGGGTGTCAGAACGGGTCTAGATTGGCTTTCGGTGGCCACGAGGGTGTATCGCCCTCGATGCGGCTATATCTCCCACGTGTCGAAGCACGACTTAGAGGCATAACCGCATTGAAAGCAATGTCGCAAGTGAGGTAATCTTCACACAACCCATGTAATAAAATAGGGGAAGAAGATACATAGTTGGCTTACAATCGCCACTTCACACAATTACATGAATAAAGCATTGCATCATCCAAATACAATCAAGGTCCGACTACGAACCAAAATAAAAGAAGAACCCCAAATGCGACAAGGTCCCCGATCGACCCCAACTGGGCTCCACTACTGATCACTAGAACGAAACACCACAAAGGACAAGATCTTCATCGAGCTCCTCCTGAGCTTGGTTGCGTCAACTGCACGGTCTCATCGGCACCTGCAAGCTGGTTTTGGAAGTATCTGTGAGCCACGGGGACTCAGCAATCTCGCACCCTCGCGATCAAGACTATTTAAGCTTATGGGTAAGGTAAAAGGTATGAGGTGGAGCTGCAGCAAGCGACTAGCATATATGGTGGCTAACATACGCAAATGAGAGCGAGAAGAGAAGGCAAAGCACGGTCGAGAAACTATGATCAAGAAGTGATCCTAGAACAACCTACGTCAAGCATAACTCCAACACCGTGTTCACTTCCCGGACACCGCCGGAAAGAGACCATCACGGTAACACACGCGGTTGATGTATTTTAATTAAGGTCAACTTCAGGTTTTCTACAACCGAACATTAACAAATTCCCATCTACCCATAACCGCGGGCACGGCTTTCGAAAGTTCAAATCCCTGCAGGGGTGTCCCAACTTAGCCCATGACAAGCTCTCACGGTCAACGAAGGAATAGACCTTCTAGCGGGAAGACCCGATCAGACTCGGAATCCCGGTTACAAGACATTTCGACAATGGTAAAACAAGACCAGCAAAGCCACCCAGATGCGCCGACAAATCCCGATAGGAGCTGCACATATCTCGTTCTTAGGGCACACCGGATGAGCCAGACGTCGGGTAAGCCAGCCCAGAGTTGCCCCTGGTAGCCTTGGACATCGCTCAGTTGGACCAACACTTAGAGAAGCACTGGCCCGGGGGGTTAAAATAAAGATGACCCTTGAGCCGGCCGACTCAAGGGAAAGAAAAAGGCTAGGTGGCAAATGGTAAAACCAATGTTGGGCCTTGCTGGAGGAGTTTTATTCAAGGCGAACTGTCAAGGGGTTCCCATTATAACCCAACCGCGTAAGGAACGCAAAATCCGGGAACATAACACCGATATGACGGAAACTAGGGCGGCAAGAGTGGAACAAAACACCAGGCATAAGGCCGAGCCTTCCACCCTTTACCAAGTATATAGATGCATTAATTAAATAAGAGATATTGTGATATCCCAAAAAATATCCATGTTCTAACATGGAACAAGCTTCAATCTTCACCTGCAACTAACAACGCTATAAGAGGGGCTGAGCAAAGCGGGAACATAGCCAAACAATGGTTTGCTAGGGCAAGGTGGGTTAGAGGCTTGGTTTAACAACATGGGAGGCATGATAAGCAAGTGGTAGGTATCACAGCATAGGCATAGCAAAAGAGCGAGCAACTAGCAAGCAAAGATAGAAGTGATTTCGAGGGTATGGTCATCTTGCCTGAAATCCCGCAAGGAAGAAGAACGAGTCCATGAAGAAGACAAACGGACGTAGTCGAACGGGTCCTCACAAATGCAACGCTATCGGAACCAACCCGAAGAAGCAACACCGGAAAGAAGCAACAATCATGGTAAACAACCATCACATAACATGGCATGATGCGCAAAACAAATATGATGCATGTCCGGTTTAAATATGCATGGCATGGCAAAGGGCACAAACAAAACTACAAGTTAAGTGGAGCTCAATATGCAATGAGTTGCATATTGACGGAACACCACATCACTTATTTAGTTCACTCTCGGTTAGGTACTCCACAATATTAAATGTTGGTTAACATGGCAAGAGGTGAAGCACAACAAAACTATATCATCTAAACAATTTAAATGGGGCCGGATATAACAAATAACAAATCCGGTAAGTCCCCAAATGCATTAGCAATTTTTAAAGCAACAACAAATTTTAACCATCTTAAAGTTGTTAACATGATGCGGATGACATGTTCAAGTTTATGCAATTTTTATTAAAGTTGACAAGAGCAATAAGAAGCATTTGTCACTGTGGTGGAAAGAAAAGGGGTGCCATAGCAACGATAACGAAAACGGTGCCACTGCAATGTTCCGGTTCCGGTAACTCGATTGAGATGCCGATGCAAAGGAGAAGTGTGCGGATGCGTACAAAAGATGGTGGGGCACTCCCGAATACCGAGTGTCCCATGAGTAGGCGACAAGGAAACGAGTGACCATTTGGACACGGTGCAAACACGAGCATCTCAAACATCACACATGCATTCGTTCACGGGCATCGTCTCGATGGTTACCTTCGAAGTGTGCAAACGGGCTGGTTCTCGTTTGGTGCCAAGTAGAGGAAGTATACGTTCTCAGGACGTGGTGGAAGTAGGGTGTACACGACGACGGTAGAGGTACTCGCGACGGTAGTGGTACGCATTTTCGTAGAAGGACTTGATGAATCCGAGTCACTTGGGGTCGACGGTAGTCGTTCACGTTTCGAGGAGGAAGTAGAGGTTCTCGCGATCTCGGCGATGGTATTTGTTCACGGCGGTAGTGGAACTTGATGGATCCGATGCCTCCGGACGTAGTGGTACATGTTCGGTTTTCTTCGGAGAGGTACATGGCGTTCTTCGGTCATAGGTACTTGATGTTTTGCTACCCGGGTCTTCGGCGACGGTGTTGTACACAAGACGTTGGGGTACTTGTCGGTCCGGTCTTGATGGAGTAGATGTACACGTCGGGGCTTGTCGCATCACCGGGTGTAGTCGTACACGTACGGAGCGGAACTTGGCGTCCTGGTTCGGTGGTGAAGCTGGTACTTGTCGATTCAGGGGATGTCGGTAGAGATACTGGACGCGACACTGTGTACTCGTACACTTGTCGGAGAGGATTTTTCCACGAAGCCCAAAACGAAACAGCCACCATCGGAGGCAACAGAGGCGGAGGCGCACGAGGGTAGCGAGGCGGTGGTCGAGGTGACATGCGCTCGGGCAATGGTACCAAGCGGCAACGGGGCAAGGAGTGGTCCAGCGGGACATGGAGGTCGCCGAGAACCATAAGAGCAGCGGCAAGATGGCGCGGCGGCGGCCTCTACTCGCCGGCGTCGGAGGAGAGGCTGCAGGGGCGCCGGAGTTGGCGCGGTCGGAGGGGCTTGCCTCTGAACTGCAGCAGCGGGGCTGCTGACGATGGCTTGTAAGGGAGGCCGGCGCCATGGAGCTCGGGGTCACGGGGAAGGAGCCGTGCAGAGAGGCGACGCTCGGCGGCCGGGCCGGCGTCAAGGAGAAGGTTCGGTGCGGGGGCGGACCGGACAACAGGCAGGAGAGCAGCGTGCGTGGGGAGGAGATGGGATCGAGATCTCTCTCCTGTGCACGGCGCGCGAGGAGGATGGAAGGGATATGGGATCTGGCACGGGAAAGAGCGGTGGGGCGGCAGCCGGCAATAGCTCCGGTGGCCGGCCGGTGTGACGTAGCTGGAGGCGCCAGGCGTGGCTCGCTGGTATTGAAGATCGAAAGGGAGGAGCGAGGGGGTTCGAACGAACAGGGATGGGGGTCGGGTAACTCCCTGGCGGCGTGAGGAGGAGGGGATCGAGGGAGAGAGAGGGTGTAGCGGCTGGGCCTTGGGCCGGCTAGGTCAGGCCGCAGGTGGGCCTTAAGCAGACTGGCTCGACCTAGATGGGCCGCGGGGATGGTTGGGCCAGCTTGGCAGGAGGTATCTCTCTCTCCTCTTCCTATTTTCTTTAGCAGAAAACAATTAAGGGGAAGAAAAAGGAAAGAGGGAGGTTAGGAAAAGAATTTGCGCCGGAGGTTAATTTCCCCGGACACAAAAAAATGAGCTTGTTCCCAGAAAATAGGAAAGAGCACACGTGTGAAGTTTGAATTCAAACTCATTTGAATTTAAATCAAATGAGTGTGAGAAGGAAGTCGGTATGCGATAGGTCCAAAAATGTTGGGAATTTTGGAGGAGCCCCGGTAAAAGGGAAAAGAATTATTGGGCAAGGTTTGGAGATCAACTTGAAGCACAAAAGGCATGGGGTTATTTTGCAAGTGTGTTCCGGTGAATTCCAACAAATGGAATATTTAATATAGCTCCCTACTATCGGGAGGGTATGTTATAAAGAGAAGTCACCGGGTGAATTCCCTCGGTTTAAATGGATCAAAGGTCCATGCCATTTATTTAGTTGAGTTAATAAAAGAAATGACATGATGGCATGATGACATGGTGCAATGCACATGATGCAATGATGAATGCAAAGAACCAAAGAAAACACACGACGAAACCCGGAAACATGGAAGGCATCTGAAGCTCCGGTCTTGGGGCGTTACAACACTCCACCACTACGAGAGGATCTCGTCCCGAGATCTAGAATGCACCGGAGGGGAAAACGGAAGAGAAAGAGAAGAGGTAAGGCTAAGTTGCTTCTTTGACAAACGAATGAAACCAAAGAACCTTGAGAGGTTGAACAAATTGAAAGAAATAATACAACAAAGATGAACGAGGTTGAAAACACTTCGTTAGAAAGGAGGAACATTACGGGAACCTTGTGGGTTGAAAGACATAAGAAAAGGTTACAATGGACAAGAAGTAGATGCAAGCACTCCGATTGAAACAAGATGCAAGACTTTATAAGACGAAAAGAACTTGAGTAGATGACACAACACTTCGGTTAAAACAAGACAGAGAAGGCATAATAATGATATAATTTGGACAGCACTTCGAATGTAAATGGAAGAAATTGAACATAATCTTGACAAACCGAGATGAGGAGTGAAAAGAGCAACAACACTAGACCTCCGGGAGAAAGAATAGAATAAAGATAATTGAGACAAAAGAATGTAGAAGAAAATGCCAACTTCTGCTACAAAAGAGCTTGAAAAGGTATCCTTAGGAGAAGGGTCGAACGGAGTTGTTGGAACACCAACAACGAAAAGAATAATATTGATATGGTCTTATGGAATACATCTCAAAATTATGAGGTGACAACCTGCCACTCACGGGAAAAAGAATTGGATTGATAAGAACAAGGAGACGAGGAAGTATTTCACCGGGAGGATAAAGAAGAACTTGGGTCCTTTATAAGCGCCATACGTAGCAACAAACCTTAGGGAAGGCTTTAGGTGAAATATAACCCAAGATAATTCCAATGAAGAGATTGATGAATTTAAAATATCTCATTCTTGACAAGATGTGAATCATGAAACACGAACTCAAATTATCAAGAATGACATAATACCACCTCTATTGATACGGAAGAAAGAATTGCACTCCGGATTGCAAGATGAAGAAAGCTTGAGCTCCTTTGAAAAGAATCTCAAAGAACACTTGGAGAAGGAATTATTTCTTTGATGAACCATCATGTAGCACCTTGATGAAGAACTCCGGTAAACAAAAGGATGACGAAAAGAAAGGGAAGTTGAAAACACAAGGTGAAACCTTGTAATGATTGGATGAAGCTTTGCGACGAGATAAAGTGGAACTTGGGGCTCCGGAAGGAAAGATAACACATCTCTAATCGAGAATGTGATATGATGAACCACTCCGGAAGGCAGAAATTGATTTTAATTGATGAAACAAGAATAAGAATTACATTATGCTTATCCTTCACCAATTTAAATTGATGACAAGCAGTGGATTTGGCATATTACTTATTCTTGTAGAGAGGATTAAGATAGATATTGCAAACTTGAAGATGCCTTCAATGATCCACCGGTAGGATTTGAAAGAACGAAAGAATGGATATGATAACGGAGGAAGAAGAATCTTGATCAAACCACCGTAAGAATTAAAAATGAACGAAGTAAAGATAAAGAAACACCGGGAAGAATTATGAAATGAACGAAGATACTTGTGAGGATTTAGATCCATGAGAACGAAGATATTACGAGCTGATTAAAGAATATTGAATGATGCACGGGTGAGATTTGGGGAACGAGAGCTGAAAACTGAGAATGAATAAACCTGAATTGAAGGACTCCAGATAAAAAATTGAGAAGACTCTTGAATTGCTCCGGATAGGTGAAAAGAAATCTCACAATCGAAGAGAATTATGAGAGGATGGCAACAAGCTAGAATCATGTATCTTTGAAGAGAATGGAGCAAGATTGAGAGAAAAAAATCTTCTTCGGTCTTCAAATACAGAGAATGACGAGGAGAAACACCACCATGAATTATTGAGATACTCCGGGATGATCAAAAGCGAAGAGATTGAGCCAACGATGAAAAGAATTTGACCGATCTTAGAGAAGTACATAAGACTGATGATAATTCATTCTTACGTCAAACTTTACAAAAGAATTTGAGAAGCTCCGGAAAAATAAGAAGAGTCAGGTAAGATCCTGGGAAAAGACCTGTGGGTTAGGGCCTACTCAAAAGAAACACCGTTGAAAAATTTAAAAGAGGGATTGCGCCGGTTGAAATAAATGGCTTGAATGAGATAACAACCTCGGAATAGGTTTGAATGGATCTTGAAGGAAAAGACGAGCCTTCCAAGATATCCTCAGCACTTCGGAATAATTGAATAGCGAGAAATGAATGAATATGATGAGCACCGGCATGAGAAGGTATTTGAAACGAGGAAAAGGGTATGATCAACACAGCTTGAATTGAAACCACCGGAGAAGAGAAGAAACAAAGAATGATAACTTGAAGCTCCATTACGATCTTCATGAGAATCACCGGATAAGAATATTGACGGAAAAGAATGGCGAGACTTCACAAGAATAAAATGATACTTGATAAAGAAATCCTAGTCCTTGAAGAAAAAGGGTGGGTGGGCGGGAAAAACACAGGCAACTTGGAGACGGATGAAACGAACACTGTTGAGAATAACTGATAATTGATCTTGCGAATGTTGAAGTGATCGGATCCACTTGAAGAGAGACACACCGGTTGAAAAGGATTGACATGACAGACTCGATGATCGAGAAGGATTAGTATTCACATCGGAGTATGAGAACACCATTTGGGGAAGGTATGGAATCAACATTTGACTTCGAAGCAACTCGAATACCACAACTCAAAACAAAACAAAGGATTGGCTTGCGAAATAAGCCGGAACAAACATATGATAGAGATTTCGTCCGAAGTTTTCGTGGTGGGGCCTACACGGGCTCGATCGTATAGCACCATCATGTACAAGGCAGTGCACATGACATACGAAGCGTCCCCGAGTCGGCATAGCCAAGGACTCTTTAAGACATAACGAGACCACTGTAAAACCAACCGTGGATAGGCGGACCACTAGACGTCGAACCCCAATTTCATATCATACATCTGTCGGAAAGATATCCTAAGAGCTACTTGAATTCCCACTTATAAACTCCCAAAACTTTCCGGTCATGCAATCAGGTGTTGGGGATACAGGGGAAGCATAATATCTCACCCAAACTAGCAAATCCTACATCCAGCTGTATCCATCCTTCAACACATAACCAAGAAACCTTCGGAAATCATCTACCTCAACCTTCAAAAAGCATCCGTTATATGAGTTATGGAAATACTCCCGAACTCCCGCCCAGTACTGGGTGGCGTCGAGGTTATCTCACCAACAACTGCATAAAAGAGATTTTCGATGTCGGCGAACTAAACTCAGGTATTCCAGAACTGCAACGATAAAATTGTGACGACAACACCTCAGAGCTCAACTCCCCGGGACACTTCCACAAAACCCCTGACAGGAGGCACCAAGACAATGTTCTCGTCACAAAACCATCGGAACGATTCCAAGATACCCGCGTGATCCTAAAAAAATTTTTAGTGAAATTTGAGAAGAGAAGAGTCAAAACTCTACGTCAGGATGCCTTACCAGAGCGACGAGGAGACTGGGAAGTAAAAAGAATTCCTAAACTCTCCGATATATAATTCCTAAATGACTCAAAACATTTTTCTAGACACAAATCGGCTGCTAATAACGATCAAGCAATGGGGCTCCTAAGGTCGAGGAAGGCTCTGATTACCAACTTGTATCGCCCTCGATGCGGCTATATCTCCCACGTGTCGAAGCACGACTTAGAGGCATAACCGCATTGAAAGCAATGTCGCAAGTGAGGTAATCTTCACACAACCCATGTAATAAAATAGGGGAAGAAGATACATAGTTGGCTTACAATCGCCAGTTCACACAATTACATGGATAAAGCATTGCATCATCCAAATACAATCAAGGTCCGACTATGAAACCAAAATAAAAGAAGAACCCCAAATGCGACAAGGTCCCCGATCGACCCCAATTGGGCTCCACTACTGATCTAGAACGAAACACCACAAAGGACAAGATCTTCATCGAGCTCCTCCTGAGCTTGGTTGCGTCAACTGCACGGTCTCATCGGCACCTGCAAGCTGGTTTTGGAAGTATCTGTGAGCCACGGGGACTCAGCAATCTCGCACCCTCGCGATCAAGACTATTTAAGCTTATGGGTAAGGTAAAAGGTATGAGGTGGAGCTGCAGCAAGCGACTAGCATATATGGTGGCTAACATACGCAAATGAGAGCGAGAAGAGAAGGCAAAGCACGGTCGAGAAACTATGATCAAGAAGTGATCCTAGAACAACCTACATCAAGCATAACTCCAACACCGTGTTCACTTTCCGGACACCGCCGGAAAGAGACCATCACGGTAACACACGCGGTTGATGTATTTTAATTAAGGTCAACTTCAGGTTTTCTACAACCGAACATTAACAAATTCCCATCTACCCATAACCGCGGGCACGGCTTTCGAAAGTTCAAATCCCTGCAGGGGTGTCCCAACTTAGCCCATGACAAACTCTCACGGTCAACGAAGGAATAGACCTTCTAGCGGGAAGACCCGATCAGACTCGGAATCCCGGTTACAAGACATTTCGACAATGGTAAAACAAGACCAGCAAAGCCACCCAGATGCGCCGACAAATCCCGATAGGAGCTGCACATATCTCGTTCTTAGGGCACACCGGATGAGCCAGACGTCGGGTAAGCCAGCCCAGAGTTGCCCCTGGTAGCCTCGGACATCGCTCAGTTGGACCAACACTTAGAGAAGCACTGGCCCGGGGGGTTAAAATAAAGATGACCCTTGAGCCGTCCGACTCAAGGGAAAGAAAAGGCTAGGTGGCAAATGGTAAAACCAATGTTGGGCCTTGCTGGAGGAGTTTTATTCAAGGCGAACTGTCAAGGGGTTCCCATTATTACCCAACCGCGTAAGGAACGCAAAATCCGGGAACATAACACCGATATGACAGAAACTAGGGCGGCAAGAGTGGAACAAAACACCAGGCATAAGGCCGAGCCTTCCACCCTTTACCAAGTATATAGATGCATTAATTAATTAAATAAGAGATATTGTGATATCCCAACAAAATATCCATGTTCCAACATGGAACAAGCTTCAATCTTCACCTGCAACTAACAACGCTATAAGAGGGGCTGAGCAAAGCGGGAACATAGCCAAACAATGGTTTGCTAGCGCAAGGTGGGTTAGAGGCTTGGTTTAACAACATGGGAGGCATGATAAGCAAGTGGTAGGTATCATAGCATAGGCATAGCAAAAGAGCGAGCAACTAGCAAGCAAAGATAGAAGTGATTTCGAGGGTATGGTCATCTTGCCTGAAATCTCGCAAGGAAGAAGAATGAGTCCACGAAGAAAACAAACGGATGTAGTCGAACGGGTCCTCACAAACGCAACGCTATCGGAACCAACCCGAAGAAGCAACACCGAAAAGAAGCAAACAATCATGGTAAACAACCATCACATAACATGGCATGATGCGCAAAACAAATATGATGCATGTCCGGTTTAAATATGCATGGCATGGCAAAGGGCACAAACAAAACTACAAGTTAAGTGGAGCTCAATATGCAACGAGTTGCATATTGACGGAACACCACATCACTTATTTAGTTCACTCTCGGTTAGGTACTCCACAATATTAAATGTTGGTTAACATGGCAAGAGGTGAAGCATAACAAAACTATATCATCTAAACAATTTAAATGGGGCCGGATATAACAAATAACAAATCCGATAAGTCCCCATATGCATTAGCAATTTTTAAAGCAACAACAAATTTTAACCATCTTAAAGTTGTTAACATGATGCGGATGACATGTTCAAGTTTATGCAATTTTTAGTAAAGTTGACAAGAGCAATAAGAAGCATTTGTCACCGTGGTGGAAAGAAAAGGGGTGCCACGGCAACGATAACGAAAACGGTGCCACTTCAATGTTCCCGTTCCGGTAACTCGATTGAGATGCCGATGCAAAGGAGAAGTGTGTGGATGCGTACAAAAGATGGTGGGGCACTCCCGGATATCGGGTGTCCCATGAGTTGGCGACAAGGAAACGAGTGACCATTTGGAGACGGTGCAAACACAAGCATCTCAAACATCACACATGCATTCGTTCACGGGCATCGTCTCGATGGTTACCTTCGAAGTGTGCAAACGGGCTGGTTCTCGTTTGGTGCCAAGTAGAGGAAGTATACGTTCTCGGGACGTGGTGGAAGTAGGGGGTACACGACGACGGTAGAGGTACTCGCGACGGTAGTGGTACGCATTTTCGTAGAAGGACTTGATGAATCCGAGTCACTTGGGGGCGACGGTAGTCGTTCACGTTTCGAGGAGGAAGTAGAGGTTCTCGCAATCTCGGCGATGGTATTTGTTCACGGCGGTAGTGGAACTTGACGGATCCGATGCCTCCGGACGTAGTGGTACATGTTCGGTTTTCTTCGGAGAGGTACATGGCGTTCTTCGGTCATAGGTACTTGACGTTTTGCTACCCGGGTCTTCGGCGACGGTGTTGTACACAAGACGTTGGGGTACTTGTCGGTCCGGTCTTGATGGAGTAGATGTACACGTCGGGGCTTGTCGCATCACCGGGTGTAGTCGTACACGCACGGAGCGGAACTTGGCGTCCTGGTTCGGTGGTGAAGCTGGTACTTGTCGATTCAGGGGATGTCGGTAGAGATACTGGACGCGACACTGTGTACTCGTACACTTGTCGGAGAGGATTTTTCCACGAAGCCCAAAACGAAACAGCCACCATCAGAGGCAACAGAGGCGGAGGCGCACGAGGGTAGCGAGGCGGTGGTCGAGGTGACATGCGCTCGGGCAATGGTACCAAGCGGCAACGGGGCAAGGAGTGGTCCAGCGGGACATGGAGGTCACCGAGAACCATAAGAGCAGCGGCAAGATGGCGCGGCGGCGGCCTCTACTCGCCGGCGTCGGAGGAGAGGCTGCAGGGGCGCCGGAGTTGGCGCGGTTGGAGGGGCTTGCCTCTGAAGTGCAGCAGCGGGGCTGCTGACGATGGCTTGTAAGGGAGGCCGGCGCCATGGAGCTCGGGGTCACGGGGAAGGAGCCGTGCAGAGAGGCGACGCTCGGCGGCCGGGCCGGCGTCAAGGAGAAGGTTCGGTGCGGGGGCGGACCGGACAACAGGCAGGAGAGCAGCGTGCGTGGGGAGGAGATGGGATCGAGATCTCTCTCCTGTGCATGGCGCGCGAGGAGGATGAAAGGGATATGGGATCTGGCACGGGAAAGAGCGGTGGGGCGGCAGCCGGCAATAGCTCCGGTGGCCGGCCGGTGTGACGTAGCTGGAGGCGCCAGGCGTGGCTCGCTGGTATTGAAGATCGAAAGGGAGGAGCGAGGGGGTTCGAACGAACAGGGATGGGGGTCGGGTAACTCCCTGGCGGCGTGAGGAGGAGGGGATCGAGGGAGAGAGAGGGTGTAGCGGCTGGGCCTTGGGCCGGCTAGGTCAGGCCGCAGGTGGGCCTTAAGCAGACTGGCTCGACCTAGATGGGCCGCGGGGATGGTTGGGCCAGCTTGGCAGGAGGTATCTCTCTCTCCTCTTCCTATTTTCTTTAGCAGAAAACAATTAAGGGGAAGAAAAAGGAAAGAGGGAGGTTAGGAAAAGAATTTGCGCCGGAGGTTAATTTCCCCGGACACAAAAAAATGAGCTTGTTCCCAGAAAATAGGAAAGAGCACACGTGTGAAGTTTGAATTCAAACTCATTTGAATTTAAATCAAATGAGTGTGAGAAGGAAGTCGGTATGCGATAGGTCCAAAAATGTTGGGAATTTTGGAGGAGCCCCGGTAAAAGGGAAAAGAATTATTGGGCAAGGTTTGGAGATCAACTTGAAGCACAAAAGGCATGGGGTTATTTTGCAAGTGTGTTCCGGTGAATTCCAACAAATGGAATATTTAATATAGCTCCCTACTATCGGGAGGGTATGTTATAAAGAGAAGTCACCGGGTGAATTCCCTCGGTTTAAATGGATCAAAGGTCCATGCCATTTATTTAGTTGAGTTAAGAAAAGAAATGACATGATGGCATGATGACATGGTGCAATGCACATGCTGCAATGATGAATGCAAAGAACCAAACAAAACACACGACGAAACCCGGAAACATGGAAGGCACCTGAAGCTCCGGTCTTGGGGCGTTACAGAGGGGCCCACGAGGGTGGAGGGCGCCCCCCTACCTCGTGCTCTCCTCGTTGATCCCCTGACGTGCACTCCAAGTCTCATGTATTGCTTTCTTTCCAAAAATAACTTTTCCGAAGGTTTCATTCCGTTTGGACTCCGTTTGATATTCCTTTTCTGCGAAACACTGAAACAAGGGAAAAACAGAAACTGGCACTGGGCGCTAGGTTAATAGGTTAGTCCCAAAAATCATATAAAATAGCACATAAATGCATATAAAACATCTAAGGTTGATAATATAATAGCATGGAACAATAAAAAATTATAGATACGTTGGAGACGTATCAAAGATCATTGGAAAAAATAAACTTGATTCTTAGTAATAGTTTTGAGATATGATAATGTGATATGTGAGTCATCTTGATGACTAATTATGCTTTAGTAGGGATATTGGTGTTAAGATTTGTGATTCCCTATGCATGCACGGAAGTCAATAATCATGCAATGAAAATTATATCCTACTTGTGATGCATTATTTGTTGTTAATTATGCTTAATGCTTGTTTATGCAATTATTCGTTTCTTGGTTGGTCGCTTCCCAATCTTTTTCTAGCATTCATTTTGCACTAAGTATGATCTCTACTTGTGCATCCAAAATCCTTTAAACCAGTTTTGCCACATGAGTCCACTATATCTACCTATATGTGGTATTCTTTTGCCGTTCTAAGCAAATTTGCATGTGCCATCTCCAATTTTCAAAATAAACTTCTCTTTTGTGTGTTTGTTTCGCTCGCGGAACGGTAACGGGTGGCTAATATTTTCCATGCTAGATGTGTTATTCTCAATATGAGTGTTTATTCACTTGTCATTGCACGAGAGTAAGGCAAAGGTATTAGGGATGCCCAGTCCCGAAATGCAAAAAGAAATGAATTTACTTTATGTTGTCAAATAATAAATTCCGTGGAAAGTGTTGGTATGGAGGGCACCCATGGGTACGGTTAGCCATGGAAAGTGAAAGTTATGGTGGAAAAAGGAATGAACTTTATTTTCTGTTTGGGAACCGCCTATGATATATCTATGCATGGAAAGTATTGGGAACTCTAAGTCATTTTCGTTGGTGGGATGGATACACCTCCCAAAAGGTTTTTATCTCAAATTTTTCGCTTTGAGCTCTGGCACCTCTACAAATCCCTACTTCCCTCTGTGAAGGGACTTTCTTTTACTTTATGCAATTTTTATTTTGAATTTCGAGTCTACATCTTCTCTCATAAAAAGCACCAACTAGGAGGTAATATGATCATGCTCAAGTATTGGGTGTAGTTAATATTCGAGTGTGTTTCATGAATGGATCAATGTTTGAGCATGATGGGCTAGGGATAACTTGTTTTAGCATTGATATTTTGAAAGACATGGTTGCTTGTTGATATGCTTGAGTATCTAAATTATTATGTCAAAACTAGGCTATTGCTTTGAATCACATACAAGTCCAAATATCCATGCTATAAAGAAAAGAATATGATATGACTTGATGAACAGGACTCCACATCAAAAATTCTGTTTTTATCACTTACCTACTCGAGGACGAGTAGGAGTTAAGCTTGGGGATGCTGATGCGTCTCTAACATATCTATAATTTTTGATTGTTCCATGTTGTTTTATTATCAATCTTGGATGTTTCATAATCATTTTATAGTCATTTTATATCATTTTTTGGTACTAACCTATTGACATAGTGCCAAGTGCCAGTTGCTGTTTTTCCATGTTTTTTACATCGCAGAAAATCAATATCAAACGGAGTCCAATTGCCATGAAACTTTACGGAGATTTTTTATGGGCCAGAAGGAAGGCAATGGGCCCTGGTTGCACCTTGGGGGTGCCCCGAGGGGGACACAACCCACCGGGGCACGCCAGGAGGCCCAGGCGCACCCTAGTGGGTTGTGCCCACCTCGGGTGCCCCCCGGACCGCCTCTTTGCTCTATAAATACCCCAAAAATACCATAACCCTAGGGGAGTCGAAAAAATATCCATCTAGCAGCCGCAGAGTCCAGAACCACCAGATCCAATCTAGACACCATCACGGAGGGGTTCACCACTTCCATTGGTGCCTCTCCGATGATGCGTGAGTAGTTCTTTGTAGACCTTCGGGTCTGTAGTTACTAGCTAGATGGCTTCATCTCTCTCTCTCTCTCTTGATTCTCAATACAATGGTCTCTTGGAGATCCATATGACGTAACTCTTTTGCGGTGTGTTTTTTGGGATCGTTGAACTTTGAGTTTATGATCAGATCTATCTTTTTATATCCATGTAAGTATTTGAGTTTCTTTGATCTCTTTTATGCATGATCTCTTATAGCCTCGTATTTCTTCTCCTATATTTGCGTTTTGTTTGGCCAACTTGATCTATTTATCTTGCAATGGGAAGAGGTGTCCGATAGTGGGTTCAATCTAACGGTGCTTGATCCCAGTGACAGAAAGGGAATAGACACGTATGTATCGTTGCTACTAAGGATAAAAGATGAGATCTATATCTACCGCCATATAGATAAACAGATCTTGTCTACATCATGTCATCGTTCTTATTGCATTATTCCGCTTTTCCATGAACTTAATACACTAGATGCATGCTGGATAGCGGTCGATGTGTGGGGTAATAGTAGTAGATGCAGGCAGGAGTCGGTCTACTAATCTTGGACGTGATGCCTATATAATGATCATTGCCTGGATATCGTCATGATTATTTGAAGTTCTATCAATTGCCCAACAGTAATTCGTTTACCCACTGTTTGCCATTTTTCTCGAGAGAAGCCACTAGTGAAACCTACGACCCTCGGGTCTTCTTTCTCATATATTTGCCTTGAGATCTACTTTTCCTTTGCATTTTTATTCAGATCTATTAAACCAAAAAATAAAAAAAATACAAAAATACCTTGCTGCGTTTTATCTTTATTTACTTTATTTGGCGTTCGATCTATCAATCTACTAAAATTTATCTCATGTCCGCTTGCCTATCTTGAGGCGCCGTACCCCGGAAGGGATTGATAACCCCTTTAACATGTCGGGTTGCGAGGTGTTGTTGTTTGTGTGCAGGTGCTGTTTACGTTGTGTTGATTGGTTCTCCTACTGGTTCGATACTTTGCTTTCATAAATGAGGGAAATACCTACCATTGTTGTGCTAAATCATCACTCCCTCTCCAGGGAATTATTGACGTAGTTGCAGCTACCATCAGTCTACATAGTTCTCGAACCCGTAAGGTCCGCACGCTTAACATTCGATGACGATTTGTATTACGAGTTATGTGATTTGATGAACCGAATTTTGTTCGGAGTCCCGGATGAGATCACAGACATGACGAGGAGTCTTGAAATGGTCGATACATAAAGATTGATATATTGGAAGGTTGTGTTTGGACACCAGAATGGTTTCAGAAAGGTTCGGGCATTTTTCGGAGTACCGGGGGTTATCGGACCCCCCGGAGTGAATGGGCCTTCATGGGCCCTAGTGGAGAGAGGAGGCGTCGGCCAGGTGGTGTCCCCCCAAGCCCAATCCAAATTGGACTAGGGTTGGGGGGCTGACCCCCCTTTCCTTCTCTTCTCCTCCTCCTTCCCTCCTTCTCCTAGTGGGAATAGGAAGGGGGGGGCGAATCCTACTTGGAGTAGGAGTCCAAGTAGGACTCCCCACATGGCGGGCCCCCCTTGGGCCGGCCACCTCTCCTCCCCCCTTTATATACGTGGGAGGGAGGCACACCAAGTCTTCTCTTAGCTATGTGTGGTGCCCCCCTCCACAGTTACACACCTCGGTCATATCGTCGTAGTGCTTAGGCAAAGCCCTGCGCCGGTAACTTCATCATCACTGTCACCACGCCGTCGTGCTGATGGAACTCTCCCTCATCCTCAACTGGATCAAGAAGTCGAGAGACGTCATCAAGCTGAACGTGTGCTGAACGCGGAGGTGCCGTACGTTCGGTGCTTGGATCGGTTGGATCGCGAAAACATTCGACTACATCAACCGTGTTACTAAACACTTCCGCTTTCGGTCTACGAGGGTACGTGGACACACTCTCCCCGCTCGTTGCTATGCTTCTCCTAGATAGATCTTGCGTGACCGTAGGAATTTTTTTGAAATACTACGTTCCCCAACAGTAGCTCCCCTGACCTAATTCTTTCGCCTATATATACTCTTATACCCCCAAAAACATCCAGGGGAGCCACCAAACCACTTTTCCACCGCCGAAACCCTCTGTACCCATGAGATCCCATCTTGGGGCCTTTTTCGGCATCCTACCGGAGGGTGAATTGATCACGGAGGGCTTCTACATCAACACCATTGCCTCTCCGATGAAGCGTGAGTAGTTTACTTCAGACCTACGGGTCCATAGCTAGTAGCTAGATGGCTTCTTCTCTCTCTATGATTCTTAATACAAAGTTCTCCTTGATGTTCTTGGAGATCTATTCGATGTAATACCCTTTTGCGGTGTGTTTGCCGAGATCCAATGAATTGTGGATTTATGACCAGCTTATCTATGAATATTATTTGAATCTCCTCTGAATTCTTATATGCATGATTTGATATCTTTGCAAGTATCTTCGAACTATCGATTTGGTTTGGCTAACTAGATTGGTTTTTCTTGCAGTGGGAGAAGTGCTTAGCTTTGGGTTCAATCTTGCGGTGTCCTTTCCCAGTGACAATAGGGGCAGCAAGGCACGTATTGTATTGTCGCCATCGAGGATAACAAGATGGGGTTTTCATCATATTGCTTGAGTTAATCGCGCTACATCATGTCATCTTGCTTAATGTGTTACTCTGTTCTTATGAACTCAATACTCTAGATGCAGGCATGAGTCGGTCGTTGTGTGGAGTAATAGTACTAGATGCAGAATCGTTTCGATCTACTTAACACGGACGTGATGCCTATTGATACGTCCATTTTGCATCATGCTTTTATATCGATATTTATTGCATTATGGGCTGTTATTACACATTATGTCACAATACTTATGCCTATTCTCTCCTATTTTACAAGGTTTACATAAAGAGGGAGAATGCCGGCAGCTGGAATTCTGGGTTGAAAAAGAGCAAATATTAGAGACCTATTCTACACAGCTCCGAAAGTCCTGAAACTTCACGGAAGTTATTTCCAGAATATATAAAAAATACTGAGCGCAAGAAGTACCAGAGGGGGGGCAACCACCAGCCACGAGGGTGGGGGCGCGCCCTACCCCCCTAGGCGCGCCCCCTGCCTCGTGGGCCCCTTGGTGGCCCTCCGATGCCCATCTTCTGCTATATGGAGTCTTTCATCGAGGAAAAAAAATCATAAGCAAGCTTTCGGGACGAGACTCCGCCGCCACGAGGTGGAACCTTGGCGGAACCAATCTAGGGCTCCGGCGGAGCTGTTCTGCCGGGGAAACTTCCCTCCGGGAGGGGGAAATAATCACCAATGTCATCACCAATGATCCTCTCGTCGGGAGGGGTTCAATCTCCATCAACATCTTCACCAGTGCTACCTCTTGAGCACTGCGTTGGTTTTCCCTTGAAGAGGAAAGGGTGATGCAACAAAGTAACGTAAGTATTTCCCTCAGTTTTTGAGAGCCAAGGTATCAATCCAGTAGGAGGCCACGCACGAATCCCTCGCACCTACACAAACAAATAAAATCCTTGCAACCAACACAACAAAGGGGTTGTCAATCCCTTCACGGTCACTTACGAAAGTGAGATCTGATAGATATGATAAGATAGTATTTTTGGTATTTTGATGATAAAGATGCAAAGTAAAGAAAGCAAAATAAATGGAAAAATAAATAGCTTGTTGATGGAAGATTAATATGACGGAAAATAGACCTGGGGGCCATAGGTTTCACTAGTGGCTTCTCTCGAGAGCATAAGTATTACGGTGGGTAAACAAATTACTGTTGAGCAATTGACAGAATTGAGCATAGTTATGAGAATATCTAGGTATGATCATGTATATAGGCATCACGTCCGAGACAAGAAGACTGACTCCTGCCTGCATCTACTACTATTACTCCACACATCGACCGCTATCCAGCATGCATCTAGAGTATTAAGTTCAGAAGAACAAAGTAACGCTTTAAGCAAGATGACATGATGTAGAGGGATAAACTCATGCGATATGATATATGCTACCTCTTGAGCACTGCGTTGGTTTTCCCTTGAAGAGGAAAGGGTGATGCAACAAAGTAGCGTAAGTATTTCCCTTAGTTTTTGAGAACCAAGGTATCAATCCAGTAGGAGGCTACGCGCTAGTCCCTCGCACCTGCACAAAACAAATAAATCCTCGCAACCAACGCGATAAGGGGTTGTCAATCCCTACATGGTCACTTACGAGAGTGAGATCTAATAGATATGATAAGATAAGATTTTTGGTATTTTTATAATAAAGATGCAAAGTAAAATAAAAGTCAATGAAAATAACTAAGTGTTGGAAGATTCATATGATGAAGATAGACCCGGGGGCCATAGGTGTCACTAGTGGCTTCTCTCAAGAGCATAAGTATTTTACGGTGGGTGAACGAATTACTGTTGAACAATTGACAGAATTGAGCATAGTTATGAGAATATCTAGGTATGATCATGTATATAGGCATCACGTCCAAGACAACTAGACCGACTCCTGCCTGCATCTACTACTATTACTCCACACATCGACCGCTATCCAGCAAGCATCTAGAGTATTAAGTTCATAAGAACAGAGTAACGCCTTAAGCAAGATGACATGATGTAGAGGGATAAATTCATGCAATATGATAAAAAAAACCATCTTGTTATCCTCAATGGCAACAATACAATACGTGCCTTGCTGCCCCTACTGTCACTGGGAAAGGACACCGCAAGATTGAACCCAAAGCTAAGCACTTCTCCCATTGCAAGAAAGATCAATCTAGTAGGCCAAACCAAACTGATAATTCGAAGAGACTTGCAAAGATAACCAATCATACATAAAAGAATTCAGAGAATATTCAAATATTGTTCATAGATAAACTTGATCATAAACCCACAATTCATCAGTCTCAACAAACACACCGCAAAAGAAGATTACATCGAATAGATCTCCACAAGAGAGGGGGAGAACTTTGTATTGAGATCCAAAAAGATAGAAGCAGCCATCTAGCTAATAACTATGGACCCGAAGGTCTGAGGTAAACTACTCACACTTCATCGGAAGGGCTATGGTGTTGATGTAGAAGCCCTCCGTGATCGATGCCCCCTCCGGCGGAGCTCCGGATCAGGCCCCAAGATGGGATATCGTGGATACAGAAAGTTACGGTGGTGGAATTAGGGTTTTGGCTCTATATCTGATCATTTGGGGGTACGTAGGTATATATATATATATATAGGAGGAAGAAGTACGTCGGTGGAGCAACAGGGGGCCCACGAGGGTGGAGGGCGCGCCTGGGGGGGGGGGGGTAGGCGCCCCCTACCTCGTGGCCTCCCTGTTGGTTGCTTGACGTAGGGTCAAAGTCTCCTGGATCTTGTTCGTTCCAAAAATCACGTTCCCGAAGGTTTCATTCTGTTTGGACTCCATTTGATATTCCTTTTCTTCGAAACCCTAAAATAGGCAAAAAAACAGCAATTTTGGGTTGGGCCTCCGGTTAATAGGTTAGTCCCAAAAATATTATAAAAGTGTATAATAAAGCCCAATAATTTCCAAAACAGTAGATAATATAGAATGGAGCAATCAAAAATTATAGATACGTTGGAGACGTATCAAGCATCCCCAAGCTTAATTCCTGCTCGTCCTCCAGTAGGTAAATGATAAAAGCAGAATTTTTGATGTGGAATGCTACTAGGCATAATTTCAATGTATTTCTTCTTAATTGTGGCATGAATATTCAGATCCGAAAGATTCAAGATAAATGTCTAATATTGACGTAGAAATAATAATACTTCAAGCATACTAACTAAGCAATTACGTCTTCTCAAAATAACATGGCCAAAGAAAGTTCATCCCTACAAAATCATATAGTTTAGTCATGCTCCATTTTCGTCACACAAGAATGCTCTCATCATGCACAACCCCGATGACAAGCCAAGCAATTGTTTCATACTTTAGTAATCTCAAACTTTATAAACCTTCACGCAAAACATGAGCGTGAGCCATGGATATATCACTATGGGTGGAATAGAGTATAATGATGGGGGTTATGTGGAGGAGACAAAAAAGGAGAAAGTCTCACATCAACGAGGCTAATCAGTGAGCTATGGAGATGCTCATCGATTGATGTTAATGCAAGGAGTAGGGATTGCCATGCAACGGATGCACTAGAGCTATAAATGTATGAAAGCTCAACAAAAGAAACTAGTGGGTGTGCATCCAACTTGCTTGCTCACGAAGACCTAGGGCACTGGAGGAGGCCCATTGTTGAATATACAAGCCAAGTTCTATAATGAAAAATTCCCACTAGTATATGAAAGTGACAAAACAAGAGACTCTCTATCATGAAGAGCATGGTGCTACTTTGAAGCACAAGTGTGGAAAAAAGGATAGTAGCATTGTCCCCTTTTTTTATTTGGCCTTTCTCTTTTTTTGGCCTTTATCTTTTTTATTGGGACAATGCTCTATTAAATGATGATCATCACACTTCTATTTATTTACAACTCAATGATTACAACTCGATACTAGAACAAGGTATGACTCTATATGAATGCCTCCGGTGGTGTTCCGGGATATGGAATGAATAAAGTGTGACATATATGAAAGAATTATGAACGGCTGCTTTGCCACAAATACGATGTCAACTACATGATCATGCAAAGCAATATGACAATGATGAACGTGTAATGATAAACAGGATGGTGGAAAGTTGCATGGAAATATATCTCAGAATGGCTATGGAAATGCCATAATAGGTAGGTATGGTGGCTGTTTTGAGGAAGATATAAGGAGGTTTATGTGTGAAAGAGCGTATCATATCATGGGGTTTGGATGCACCGGCGAAGTTTGCACCAACTCTCAATGTGAGAAAGGGCAATGCACGGTACCGAAGAGGCTAGCAATGATGGAAGGGTGAGAGTGCGTATAATCCATGGACTCAACATTAGTCATAAAGAACTCACATACTTATTGCAAAAATCTACAAGTCATCAAAAACCAAGCACTACGCGCATGCTCCTAGGGGATAGATTGGTAGGAAAAGACCATCGCTCATCCCCGACCGCCACTCATAAGGAAGACAATCAAAGAACACCTCATGTTTCAAATTTGTTACATAACGTTTACCAAACATGCATGCTACGGGACTTGCAAACTTTAACACAAGTATTTCTAAATTTCACAACTACTCAACTCACACAACTTTAATATCACTACTTCCATATCTCAAAACAATCATCAAGCAACAAACTTCTCTTAGTATTCAAAACACTTATAAGAAAGTTTTTACTAATCTTGAATACCTAGCAAATTAGGATTATTTAAGAAAATTACCATGCTATTTAAGACACTCAAAATAATCTAAGTGAAGCATGAGATATCAATAGTTTCTATAAATCAAATCCACCACCGTGCTCTAAAAGATATAAGTGAAGTACTAGAGCAAAACTATATAACTCAGAAGATATAAGTGAAGCACATAGAATATTCTAATAATTTCCGAATCATGGGTGTCTATCTCAAAAGGTGTGTACAGAAAATATGATTGTGGTAAACTAAAAAGAAAATACTCAAATCATACAAGACGCTCCAAGCAAAACACATATCATGTGGTAAATAAAGATATAGCTCCAAGTAAAGTTACCGATAGAAGTAGACGAAAGAGGGGATGCCTTCCGGGGCATCCCCAATCTTTGGTTTTTTGGTGTCCTTAGATTATCTTGGGGTGCCATGGGAATCCCCAAGCTTAGGCTCTTGCGACTCCTTGTTCCATAATCCATCAAATCTTTACCCAAAACTTGAAAACTTCACAACACAAAACTTAAAGTAGAAAATCTCGTGAGCTCCGTTAGCAAAAGAAAACAAAAGACCACTTCAAGGTACTGTAATGAACTCATTATTTGTTTATATTGGTGTTAAACCTACTGTATTCCAACTTCTCTATGGTTTATAAACTATTTTACTAGTTATAGAATCATCAAAATAAGCAAACAACAAACGAAAAACAGAATCTGTCAAAAACAGAACAGTCTGTAGTAATCTGTAGCTAGCGCGAGATCTGGAACCCCAAAAAATTCTAAAATAAATTGATGGACGTGGGAAATTTATCTATTAATCATCTGAAAAAAGAATTAACTAAATATCACATTCCAAATAAAAATGGCAGCAGTTCTGGTGAGCGCTAAAGTTTCTGTTTTTTTACAGCAAGATTAACAAGACTTTTCCCAAGTCTTCCCAATGGTTCTACTTGGCAGAAACACTAAATAAACACAAAAAACACAACCGAAAAAGAGGCTAGATAAATTATTTATTACTAAACAGGAGCAAAAAGTAAGGTTAAAAATAAAATTGGGTTGCCTCCCAACAAGCGCTATCGTTTAACGCCCCTAGCTAGGCATAAAAAGCAAGGATAGATCTAGGTATTGCCATCTTTGGTAGGCAATCCATAAGTGGCTCTCATAATAGATTCATAAGGTAATTTAATTTTCTTTCTAGGGAAGTGTTCCATGCCTTCTGAGGGAGTCCTGGATTAGGGGGTCTCCGGACAGCCGGACTATATCCTTTGGCCGGACTGTTGGACTATGAAGATACAAGATTGAAGACTTTGTCCCGTGTCCGGATGGGAATCTACTTGGCGTGGAAGGCAAGCTAGGCAATACGGATATGTATATCTCCTCCTTTGTAACCGACCTTGTGTAACCCTAGCCCCCTTCGGTGTCTATATAAATCGGAGGGTTTTAGTCCGTAGGACAACATATAATCATACCATAGGCTAGCTTCTAGGGTTTAGCCTCTCCGATCTCGTGGTAGATCAACTCTTGTACTACTCATATTATCAAGAATAATCAAGCAGGACGTAGGGTTTTACCTCCATCAAGAGGGCCCAAACCTGGGTAAAACATCGTGTCCCCTGCCTCCTGTTACCATCCGCCTTAGACGCACAGTTCGGGACCCCCTACCCGAGATCCGCAGGTTTTGACACCGACATTGGTGCTTTCATTGAGAGTTCCTCTGTGCCTTCACCATAAGGAAGGTTGCCTCATCTCGTTGTTAAGAACAACATCACCGCCGGGGGAGCCCTGGCTGTCGGCCAAACTCTCCGGCTAGGCAGTTTCATCATGACCGCCCGTTCGGCTGCTGCCCCGACGATGACTTCTCGGGTCATCGAAAACAACCTCCACGTCGGCTCAGAATTTGCTGAGCAGATGGATCCAATGGAGCTCTCTTCCCTAAACGAGCTCTTGGATTACATCGCCGCCTTGGGAGTCGCTATGGACTATGATTGGATTGGGCTTAAACCCGATCAAAGAGAGATTAACTCTCCACCGGTCACCCACCATGTTGCGGTGGTGGAGGAACAATGCGGGGATTCCTCTTCTATCTTGAGGACTAACTATGTCCGGATTCCTAAGCTCTCTGAGCCGGATACCCGTTTACGGGAGGACACCACCCAGGCCCTGAACCTAGAGTCAGGCAGCGGGCCAGACTTATCGGGCAACATACCGAAACCCGAAATTCCAATATTGGAAACACCTCGGCCCCTGGGTCTCAGATTGGGCAGGGGTTCGGACTCAATTCCACCCACCCACCCAGACATAAACGATCTTTCCCACATCAGGCAAGAGCCCCATGAAACAGTACATCATTATTGTGCCAGAATCCTCCTTGTGATGAACAAGGTTAAGGACTGTAGCGAGGAAGACACAGTCTCATTTTTCTGCAATAATTGCACGGACAAGGGAATCCTTAACGCCTTAAGTCGTCGTGACATATCACGCTTCGCTGACTTGGTGTCCATAGTACGAAAGTACTGTGCGATGGAAAGCGCCTGGAAAACCGAAACCAAATTTTGGAATAATCCGGCTAAGAATATACACCCAGTCCGAAGTAAACGAGTGCACTATCATAAGACACCCGAGTTTGTTACAAAGAACCAAAAACCCTCTACAGGGCATGGAACCGTATTGGAGGGATGGCTTAACGGACCCTGCAAAATTCATAGCACAGCGGATACCATACCAACGCACAGCCTTAGAGCATGTTGGATACTCCGGCAGTTGGCCAAAAGTGGTGAGGATCTTCTTATCCCAAATGTCACAGAGCACCATCCCGTGGATAACAATACGGTATTAACAGTTTTTGAAACCTTCGCATCAAATAATAGGCGCAAGCGAACACTCCGCGGCCTCATCGAAATCTGCCACGTAGCAGCAATGAATCCATGGAGTGACACGGCTATTACCTTCAATGTCGGTGACAAACCTAAATTCCGAACTGCCCGAGCACCAGCTGCACTGGTCCTTAGTCCAATTGTGGACGGCTTTCGACTCACCAAAGTACTCATGGACGGCGGCAGTGGATTAAACCTCATCTATGAGGAAACTCTTCAAAAAATGGAAATAGACCGGAACCGCATTGAACAAAGCAGCACAACCTTCAGAGGAATCATCCCCAGTAGGGAAGCACGCTGTGCTGGGAAAATCACACTAGATGTGGTATTCGGCACGCCGGAGAACTATAGGTCCGAAGAAATTACATTCCAAGTGGCCCCGTTCAGTAGTGGATACCACACCCTTTTAGGACGGGAGGCGTTCACGATCCTCCAAGCCATACCCCATTATGGGTACATGAAGCTCAAAATGCCCGGGCCCCACAGAATCGTCACTCTCGCTAGTGATCCGGACACAGCACTCCGCGTCGAAAACAAAACAGCTGCATTGGCCCTCGAGGCATTATCCGAAGCCCTCTCGGTCGAGGAATTAACTGCGCTACGCTCCATGGTGGACAGGGACGACGTAATACTTGACAAGAGATCCAAGTCCACCTCTTTTAAACCAGCGGATGAAATAGTCAAATTCCAAGTCCACCCAACGGACCCTACAAAAACAGCCTCCATCGGGGCACAGTTAAACCCCGCCATGGACGCCGCACTACGAGAGTTCTTGTGCGAGAATTGGGACATATTCGCCTGGCACCCCTCAGACATGCCAGGAATCCCACGCAGGCTGGCCGAGCATAGTCTCAATATCCTAAAGGGATTCAAGCTGGTCAAGCAGGCTATGGGAGAGGAACTAGCCAAGTTATTGGAGGTCGGATTCATTAGAGAAATAAAACACCCGGACTGGCTAGCAAACCTGGTGATGGTACCAAAGGAGGACAAATCCTGGCACCTATGTGTCGATTTCAAGGACCTCAACAAGGCTTGCCCAAAGGATCCCTCCCCCCGCATCGATCAAATTATCGATGCTACCGCAAGACACGAGTCATTGCGTTTCCTCGACGCATACTCTGGCTACCACCAAATCAAGATGGCGGAGTCCGACCAAGCCGCAACGGCATTTATCACACCATACAGCCCTTTCTGTTTCAACACAATGCCTTTTGGGCTCAAAAATGCTGGCGCAACATATCAGCGCATGATCCAGACATGTCTGGAGAAACAGATCGGCAAAACAGTAGAGGCATACGTAGATGATGTGGTCGTTAAAACCAAACACGTCGACTCTCTAATAGACGATTTGAGGCTCACAATCAACAACCTCCGAACATACGACATCAAGCTCAATCCGGAAAAATGTGTTTTCAGCGTACCAGCTGGAAAGCTCCTGGGCTTCATTGTCTCTAGTAGAGGAATTGAAGCTAATCCGGCCAAAATCCGAGCTCTGTCACAGTTGGCTACCCCAACGGACCTCAAACAAATCCAGAAATTAACTGGATGTGTGGCGGCTCTAAGCCGCTTTATCTCTCGCTTAGGAGAAAAGGCATTACCCCTTTATCGCCTCACTGGATGTGTGGCGGCTCTAACTGGATGTGCACCGAACACTTTGAGTGGACGGACGCTGCCACAACCGGATTAGAAGAAATAAAAGCCATACTGGAAACCAACCCAATCCAGGCCGCGCCAAACATCGGCGAACCAATGCTGTTGTACATTGCGGCAACTCATCAAGTTGTAAGAGCAGTGCTTGTCATTGAACGAGAAGCCGACAGACATAAATTCCCTCTTCAAAAGCCGGTATACTATGTATCCACTGTCTTCACTCGATGCAAATCACGGTACCCACATTATCAAAAGATAGCCTATGTGGTATTCATGGCATCCCGAAAGCTGCGACACTACTTTCAAGAGTGTTCAATTACAGTAGCCTCGGAAGTGCCACTTAATGATATTATAAACAACCATGACGCCACGAGCCGGATTGCCAAATGGGCCATTGAGCTCCTCCCGTTCGACATAACATACAAACCTCGGTGAGCCATTAAATCGCAAGTATTGGCCGACTTTGTCGCCAAATGGACAGAAGCCGAACTCCCTAAAGAGTATGGCGCATACTCCAATTGGATCATGCACTTCGACGGCTCCAAAATGCTGGCCAGTCTGGGGGCTGGCATCATCCTGACGTCCCCTACCGGAGATACCGTTCAGTATGTACTACAGATACTGTATATAGACTCCAACAACGCAACCGAATACGAAGCCCTGTTGCATGGTCTTCGGATGGTAGTCTCCATGGGCATTCAATGCCTGGAGGTGTGTGGGGATTCGAACATTGCAATATCCCAAACAAATGGAGAATTTTACACCAAGGATCCGAATATGGTGGCCTATCGAAACGCCATCCTAAAGATGTCATCTCGGTTCGAGGGGCTCGAATTTCACCATGTGGCTTGGGAAAACAATCAGGCGGCGGATATCCTCACCCACATCGGCGCAAAACGCGACGCGGTCCCCCCCAACATCTTTTTGGAGAGGTTGTTTAAACCATCGGTGGTATGGGAAGGCGACACCGGTAACAACAGTCCGGACCCGGCCAAAACGCCCGATACCGAACACTCTGACATAATCAGAGGCTCTGCCACCGAAATAACACCTTCAGCCCACGTAATAATGGCCATCATCGCCCCGTGGACAGAACCATTCCTGGCCTACCTAACTAGGCAGGAACTCCCCGAGGACCAAAATGAGGCACGCTGCATAGTGCGGCGATCTAAAGCCTACATGGTCCATGAGGGAGAGCTGTATAAGAAAAGCACTACCGGAGTCCTTCAAAGGTGCATCTCCGAAGAGGAAGGGCGGAAGATTTTCGCAGAAATTCATGCCGGACTTGGCGGCCACCACGCCACAGCCCGGTCCCTTGTAAGCAAGGCCTTCCGCACATGTTTTTATTGGTCGACGGCTCGGACAGACACGCAGGACTTGGTCCGACGCTGCGCCGGTTGCCAACTGTTTGCAAACGGAAGCCATATGCTACCCACCGCCCTCCAAACAATCCCCATTACCTGGACTTTTGCGGTCTGGGGGCTTGACATGGTTGGACCCCTTAAAGGGGGAACCCATAAGAAAAAATACTTATTGGTCATGGTAGATAAATTCACCAAATGGATAGAAGCCAAACCTGTTAAAACAGCTGAATCCGGACCGGTGATAGACTTCATATCCGGGGTTGTACACCATTATGACGTCCCCCACAACATCATCATGGACAACGGCACGAACTTCACGGCCGGCGAGGTAAAACTCTGGTGCAGCAACATGGGCATCAAGCTCGACTATGCTTCTGTCTATCACCCACAAACCAACGGCCAAGTTGAGCGAGCAAATGGTCTTCTCATGAGCGGCATTAAACCCAGATTAGTGCGGTCCTTAAAGGAGTCTAACACGCACCGGGTAGAGGAGATCGACTCTGTACTTTGGGGTCTGCGGACCACGCCGAATCGCACTACCGGATATACACCCTTCTTTATGGTGTACGGTGCAGAGGCAGTTTTGCCCTGCGACATAATTCATGACTCACCTCGAGTGCGCATGTACGAAGAAAGAGAAGCCGAGCTCGATCGACAGGATAGTCTGGACACCCTGGAGGAGGAGCGCGACGTGGCAAAAGCCCGTTCCGCATTTTATCAGTAACAGACTCGCAGATACCAAAGCAGAGAAGTACATGCCAAAACTTATAACATTGGTGAGTTAGTTCTACGCCTGCCGGAGAAGAAAAAGTCCAAGCTCGAGCCCAAATGGGAAGGTCCCTTCATTATTGACCAAGTTCTGACCGGTGGAGCATACTGTCTGCGGGATGCATCGAATAATAGACTTGAGCCGAACCCATGGAACGCCGCCAGACTCCGAAGATTCTACGCCTAGTGCCAGACTCTATGTTCGTCTCCTTCCTCTGTCCATTTTTTGCATATACATTATCTATCTTTTTTCTCTTTCTTTCTTTTTCTCTTTCTCTAGGCCTTCAAGGGCCACCTTGTGCCTCGCTTGCACATTATAGATGCGCTAGCCGCACTCATTATACATGGGGGCTTCTTACACAGAAGCTTAATTATCTATCCGGGCTTCACGCCCCGCACATGTGTTATTCTTCCGCATGTACCTTTTCTTCGCCACTATATGCATCGATATGACTTAAGTTTTGGCCAAGCTGGGTTGCCTGGCTCTTGTATTTATGCCCTACATTCCCGTTAATTCGGCTAGGGCATAAGGGGAGCACCTCTGCGATTGTTACTGCTGGCTCAGCCAGATGTGTACCTCAGACTGGGTGAAGCCGAAAGCTAGCATTCTTAAGGGAATATTCGGTCGGTGAACAAAAGATGATTTTTATTTATTTATTTTCCATATATGCCCAGATGTTTCTTCCTGCGTTTCCTCTCGCAGTCCGGACATGCACTTTAGGGCATGCGTACCCAGGGAAAGGAACCCTTAACGGAACTATTCTCCCTGGAAGATGTTTCTTACTACCCATGTAATATAACATAACTAGTTGGGCACTTGTCTATTCAAGCACTAATGACCCCTATGCCTGGTCTCCACGCATACCCCGGTTCTTATATAACTGATCGGGTATTCAGATACACTCCGGACTATCGGGTCCCGAGGTTGAAGCGAAAAGGTCCACCATGACAAATGATCTACAATCCGGCTAGAAGGCATTATACATGTCACTTTAATTACATAGTCATGTAGACTGACTAAATTCCTCTTCTATACCATCCAACATGTGGTCTAGCCTACAATCCCGTTGGGAATATTTTGCAACTAATTCTACTTGCCCATAGACTAAGCTAACGGGGATCTCTTTCCCGTCAGGCCCCACAGGTCCGACCTCGGCCATGTGATTTGGGTCAGCCTTGGTATACCGCGTCTTCACCATGGCCCAGGCTTCCCTGGCACCTTGACGGCAGGCAGATATCTTCCATAATCAGAAGCACCGCCGCGCTCCCTTGAGCTTCTCCACAGGCTCTCCAATGCCTTCTGGCAGGGAGACGGATGGCCACAAGGCCTGGGCAATGCCTTGCATCACCTGCCGAACTTGTTCGTGTAGTTGTGAGAGATCAAATAGAAGATCACCCGCAGACCCGGGCATCTCCTCCGCGGGACGACCCGTCAGCATACCTGCAAACATAACTCTGTTAGCCGGCTTCTCCGCCATCCCCTTTATTAAGGGTTCGTTCAAGCACTTACTAAATATGCCGCGCTGAAGCCGCTTATTCTCCTTCTCGGAGTCCGCAAGCTGGGCTCGAACATCTTTCAGTTCCACGCTCAGCTTGGTATTGGCGTTTTGGAGATTGTTTTTCTCCTGCCTGACCTTAGTCAGCACGCGTTCGCCAGCCTTTGGCTGTCGTACGGCGTGTTGCTCCTCCGGATTCTCTCCAGATTCATTTGCAAACATCTATTGTTAGACCTGCAGCCATGCCACATGCTATACGGTACCTGTTATTCTTTGAAAGAAACGTTACCAGCTGGGGACTTTTTTGGTTCCTTCAATGCGGCAACAGCGGCCCAAAGTTGGGTCTTGCATTCCTCCAGCTCCTGTGATAGTCGACTATTCTTCTCTGTAAGAACCTGCACAATACGATGATCCTTAAATCATTTCTGCTAACTGTTTCAAATCTCAGGGGCTACTGATACATATAATCGTCAGATTTACTTACCCGTACATCCTTTACATACTGGTCCGTGGCTCTGGCTAGACCATCTTGAGCAGCACGGAGGTACGCCTCTCCAGAATTGAAGGCATCAAATGCCTCTGGTGAAAAGCAAGCGTCACGGAGTATGGCCCGACGGCGCCTATGATTCATGGCGCGCTCCACTTCTGAATTTGTAGAGGATAGCCTATCCGCATCCTCTGTAGGGAGAGTATCAAGCGTCCGCCCCATGTCGGCCTCCGCCTCTATGTCCGGTCCTGGAGCCCGACTGGTGGAAGCGTGATCGGCAGCCTCATCGGACATATTCCGGCGAGCGTTTTTCTGTTAAAGAAACATGGACGTCATTACATTTCAAGAAATATGACAACCACGGAGCAGGGTTTCTGTCATACCTCTGCGTCGGCATCTCCGTCCTGACCGCCTTCCTTTTTGGCCTGCCCAGCCTCGGTGCCTCTTGTTGGCGAGTTGCCGCGGGTTTGGCATGGCGTCCTGAATGCCTTCCCTGTAAAAACACCATATGTATATGGTAGGTGAAGTGTCTAAAAGGGGATCCTAGTTTTTGGATTTGGGATTTTTGTTTTTTCTGACATGCGACGCGGGAAGCAGTCCGGGATAGTCGGCCATAATGGCCACCATGGCGTTATCACAGCTTAATTGACAGAACTCCCGGTTTATCAGCTCCACGACTATGTCTGGATCTTCTTCGAGTCCGGGACCGAGGGCCCGGTCAGGGTCCTCTGGTTGAGGAGATGGGATGCTAACCTCCCTTATGGCTTTTCGCAGTTCCTGCCGCAAAATGGCAAGGTGAGTACCTATGTCAGAGAATGCGGGAAGAATGGGAGTAAGGAGATATAACTCACCTAGCTTGGAGGGTTATACATGGAGAATCCATCCTGTGGCTTGAGGCGGATGAACTCCTCTTCCTCTCCCTTGAACAATTCAGACAGAATTTTTGCTAAGGTGGCAGCGTTGTCCGGTCCCTTACGCTCGCAACGGGTGGCGTCATCTTCCCCGTTAAAACACCACAAGGGGTGCCCTCGATATTGAAGCGGTTGAACTCCCCGCATTATGCATATTGACATAACCTCAATTACTGTCAATCCTGATTGAAACAGTGCTTTAATCCGGTTCATCAGGTAGAGGACTTCTCCGTTGTCTTCCTCATGGGGGCTCCGCGGGCGCCAACTTTGGCGTTCTTCAGAGGAGCATTGCTGAACTCGGGAAGACCCCATTGAACAGGGTCCGGAAGGGGGACGTCCTCCATATAAAACCATTCTGAAGGCCAGTCTTCGGACGTCTTCTTCGGAGTACCAGACAGGTATCTGGTTTCGGCGATGCGCCATATCTCGGCTCCGCCCACTTGATAAAGTGACCCCTTCTGTGTGCGAGGGACGAGGCAAAATAACCTTTTCCACAGCTCGAAATGAGCCTCGCAGCCCAGGAATAACTTGTAGAGGGCAACATAGGCCGCGACATGTAAAATGGAAGCAGGGGTGAAATTAAGCAGTTGGAGGCCGTAAAACTCCAGGAGCCCGCGGAGGAATGGATGAATCGGAAATCCAAGTCCCCTCAATAAGTAAGGGACAAGGCATATCCGCTCCCCCGTAGAAGCGCTGGGGAAGCTCTCTGCTTGCTCCCCGCCATTGTAGGTGGCGAGCCCGGCTCGGACGGGCACCATATACACCAGAGGGAGAAATCCCTTAGTCTGCAGTTCAACTAATCGACTGTGTGGGACTGAACACCTCTCCCAATCACCGGTCTTAGGGCTACGGGGGCGGGAGGAGGAGCTGCGGAGGTCGGCCATGCTGGAGTGGATCTTTCCGAAGCACGCTCCGATGGATTCTCACTGGGGGAGGATGGTATGGATTGGATCTAAGGATCCCCATCCCTTTAATAGACAATTTATTTATCTAGCTAGGAGGGCGAATGTAAAAATGCCCTAGCGCCTCGCATTCATTCGACGCGTGGAAGATAGCCCTTATTGGGCGTAGAAGCCAAGAGGTTCAACATTTATGGGACCAGACACTGCTTAGCAAACGTTCGAAATTTGGAGAAGAACCCGCCTTGCAATGCCGAAGACAACACTGCACGCCGGACTCATCGTCATTGAAGCCTGGTTCGGGGGCTACTGAGGGAGTCCTAGATTAGGGGGTCTTCGGACAGCCGGACTATATCCTTTGGCCGGACTGTTGGACTATGAAGATACAAGATTGAAGACTTCGTCCCGTGTCCGGATGGGACTCTACTTGGCGTGGAAGGCAAGCTAGGCAATACGGATATGTATATCTCCTCCTTTGTAACCGACCTTGTGTAACCCTAGCCCCCTCCGGTGTCTATATAAACAGGAGGGTTTTAGTCTGTAGGACAACATACAATCATACCATAGGCTAGCTTCTAGGGTTTAGCCTCTTCGATCTCGTGGTAGATCAACTCTTGTACTACTCATATTATCAAGAATAATCAAGCAGGGCGTAGGGTTTTACCTCCATCAAGAGGGCCCGAACCTGGGTAAAACATCGTGTCCCCTGCCTCCTGTTACCATCCGCCTTAGACGCACAGTTCGGGACCCCCTACCCGAGATCCTTCGGTTTTGACACCGACACCTTTCCTTAACGGAAATTGGAATCTAATATTTCCTTCCTTCATATCAATAATTGCACCAATCATTCTAAGGAAAGGTCTACCAAGAATAATAGGACATGAAGGATTGCAATCTATGTCAAGAACGATAAAATCTACGGGCACATAGTTCCTATTTGCAACAATAAGAACATCATTAATTCTTCCCATAGGTTTCTTAATAGTGGAATCCGCAAGGTGCAAGTTTAAAGAGCAATCATCAAAATCACGAAAACCTAACAAATCACACAAAGTCTTTGGAATCATGGAAACACTAGCACCCAAATCACAAAAAGCATAGCATTCATGATCTTTAATTTTAATTTTAATAGTAGGTTCCCACTCATCATAAAGTTTTCTAGGGATAGAAACTTCCGACTCAAGTTTTTCTTCATAAGATTGCATCAAAGCATCAACGATATGTTTGGTAAAAGCTTTCTTTTGACTATAAGCATGAGGAGAATTTAGCACGGATTGCAACAAGGAAATACAGTCTATCAAAGAGAAATTTCCATAATTAAATTCCTTGAAATCCAAAATAGTAGGTTCATTAATATTTAAAGTTTTGACTTCTTCAATCCCATCTTTATCAAATTTAGCATCAAGATCTAAAAACTCTGAATTTTTGGAATGCCTTCTAGGTAAAGGTGGATCATATTCAGTCCCATCATTATCAAGATTCATATTGCAAAACAAAGATTTAATAGGGGATGATGTCTACTACACAACCTTCTTCTTGTAGACGTTGTTGGGCCTTCAAGTGCAGAGGTTTGTAGGACAGTAGCAAATTGCCTCAAGTGGATGACCTAAGGTTTATCAATCCATAGGAGGCGTAGGATGAAGATGGTCTCTCTCAAGCAACCCTGCAACCAAATAACAAAGAGTCTCTTATGTCCCCAACACACCCAATACAATGATAAATTGTATAGGTGCACTAGTTCGGCGAAGAGATGGTGATACAAGTGCAATATGGATGATACATAAAGGAGGCTCCTCTTTTTGGAGCTCCATATTAATGAGATTGGTTGAATAGGAGGCTCCTCCTCGTTACCTGATTCATCATAAGAAATAATAGGAGGGTATTGGGAAGCCTCTTTCCTTTCATTAGTACTCTCTTCATCTTCTATTTGTTTTCTTTTCTTTATGTAGTTGGCAATATAAGGATTTTCAATACAATTCACCGCACAATACATATAATTTTTCTCTAGATCAAAATCAAGAAATCTATCAAGATTAAACTTTGGAATACCCTCACTTATACGTTTCATTTCCTCATACCCCAAAAGAAGACTAAGCTCTTTATGATGCTCAAGGGTAATCAAATTATCACAATTTTTGGATACGATTCAGTCATGAAACAATTTTCATTGGAGATTTAAATGACCATGTTCATTGCAAAGTTCACAAGGGCCGCGAAAAATATTGATTTTTTCAACACAACCATCTAGACTTTCTTGCAACAATTCAGTTTCTAAGTACTTATGCCTCTTGCAATATCTATCTTCCCTATTTGGTGTGTACTTACAAACCCAATGCACTCCACAAAAATTGACATGTTTATAGGAGACATTTTCATCATAACTAGTGCAATCATCATTAGTATCATGGATATTCAAAGAATTCGTACTAACAACATTGCAATCATGCTCATCATTCAAATATTTAGTGCCAAACATTTTATAGATTTCTTCTTCTAGCACTTGAGCACAATTATCCTTTCCATCATACTCACGAAAGATATTAAAAAGGTGAAGCATATGAGACAAACTCAATTCCATTTTTAATAGTTTTCTTTTATAAACTAAACTAGTGATAAAACAAGAAACTAAAAGACTCGGTTGCAAGATCTAAAGATATATCTTCAAGCACTCACCTCCCAGGCAACGACGCTATAAAAGAGCTTGATGTCTACTACATAACCTTCTTCTTGTAGACGTTGTTGGGCCTCCAAGTGCAGAGGTTTGTAGGACAGTAGCAAATTTGCCTCAAGTGGATGACCTAAGGTTTATCAATCCGTAGGAGGCGTAGGATGAAGATGGTCTCTCTCAAGCAACCCTGCAACCAAATAACAAAGAGTCTCTTGTGTCCCCAACACACCCAATACAATGGTAAATTGTATAGGTGCACTAGTTCGGCGAAGAGATGGTGATACAAGTGCAATATGGATGATAGATAAAGGTTTTTGTAATCTGAAAATATAAAAACAGCAAGGTAACTAATGATAAAAGTGAGCGTAAACGGTATTGCAATGTGTTGAAACAAGGCCTAGAGTTCATACTTTCGCTAGTGTAAGTTCCCTCAACAATGATACCATAATTGGATCACATAACTATCCCTCAACATACAACAAGGAGTCACTCCAAAGTCACTAATAGCGGAGAACGAATGAAGAGATTATAGTAGGGTACGAAACCACCTCAAAGTTATTCTTTCCAATCAATCCGTTGGGCTATTCCTATAAGTGTCACAAACAGCCCTAGAGTTCGTACTAGAATAACACCTTAAGACACAAATCAACAAAAACCCTAATGTCACCTAGATACTCCAATGTCACCTCAAGTATTTGTGGGTATGATTATACGATATGCATCACACAATCTCATATTCATCTATTCAACCAACACATAGAACCTCAAAGCGTGCCCCATAGTTTCTACCGGAGAATCACGAAGAAAACGTGTGCCAACCCCTATGCATAGGTTCATGGGCGGAACCCGCAAGCTGATCACCAAAACATACATCGAGTGAATCACGTGGTATCCCATTGTCACCAAAGATACACACGGCAAGACATACATCAAGTGTTCTCAAACATTTAAAGACTCAATCCGATAAGATTACTTCAAGGGGAAAACTCAATCAATTACGAGAGCGTACAGGGGGAGGAGAAACATAAGATCCAACTATAATAGCAAAGCTCGCGATACATCAAGATCGTGCCAAATCAAGAACACGAGAGAGAGAGAGAGAGAGAGATCAAACAAATAGCTACTGGTACATACCCTCAGCCCCGAGGGAGAACTACTCCCTCCTCGTCATGGAGAGCACCGGGATGATAAAGATGGCCACCGGAGAGGGATTTCCCCCTCCGGCAGGGTGCCGGAACGGGTCTAGATTGGTTTTCGGTGGCTACGGAAGCTTCTGGCAGCAGAACTCCCGATCTATTGTGCTCCCCAATGTTTTTAGGGTATATGGAGATATATAGGCGGAAGAAGTACGTCAAGGGGGCCACGACGGGCCCACGAGGGTGGAGGGCGCGCCCAGGGGGGTGGGCGCGCCCCTACCTCGTGGCCTCCTCGAAGCTTCCCATACATGCACTTCAAGTCTTCTGGGCTTCTTTCCTTCCAAAAATGGGTTCCGTGAAGTTTCAGGTCAATTGGACTCCGTTTGATTTTCCTTTTCTTCGAAACCCTAAAACATGGTAAAAACAGAAACTGGCACTGGGCTCTGGGTTAATAGGTTATTCCCAAAAATGATATAAAAGTGTATAATAAAGCCCATAAACATCCAAAACTGTCGATAATATAGCATGGAGCAATCAAAATTATAGATACATTGGAGACGTATCAGCATCCACAAGCTTAATTCCTGCTCGTCCTCGAGTAGGTAAATGATAAAAACAGAATTTTTGATGTGGAGTGCTACTTGCATAATTTTAATGTAATTCTTCTTAATTGTGGCATGAATATTCAGGTCCGAAAGATTCAAGATAAAAGTTCATATTGACATAAAAATAATAATACTTCAAGCATACTAACTAAGCAATCATGTCTTCTCAAAATAACATGGCCAAAGAAAGTTCATCCCTACAAAATCATATAGCTTAGTCATGCTCCATTTTCGTCACACAAGAATGCTCTCATCATGCACAACCCCGATGACAAGCCAAGCAATTGTTTCATACTTTAGTAATCTCAAACCTATAAACTTTCATGCAATATATGAGCGCGAGCCATGGACATAACACTATGGGTGGAATAGAATATGATGATGGGGGTTATGTGGAGAAGACAAAAAGGAAGAAAGTCTCACATCAACGAGGCTAATCAATGGGATATGGAGATGCCCATCGATTGATGTTAATGCAAGGAGTAGGGATTGCCATGCAACGGATGCACTAGAGCTATAAATGTATGAAAGCTCAACAAAAGAAACTAAGTGGGTGTGCATCCAACTTTCTTGCTCACGAAGACCTAGGGCACTTGAGGAGGCCCATTGTTGGAATATACAAGCCAAGTTCTATAATGAAAAATTCCCACTAGTATATGAAAGTGACAAAACAAGAGACTCTCTATCATGAAGATCATGGTGCTACTTTAAAGCACAAGTGTGGCAAAGGATAGTAGCATTGTCCCTTCTCTCTTTTTCTCTCATTTTTTGGGCCTTCTCTTTTTTTATGGCCTTTCTCTTTCCCTTTTTTTGGGCCTTCTCTTTTCTTGTGGCCCTTCTCTTTTTTATTCCTCACTTGGGACAATGCTCTAGAAAATGATGATCATCACACTTCTATTTATTTACAACTCAATGATTACAACTCGAAACTAGAACAAAGTATGACTCTATATGAATGCCTCCGGCAGTGTACCGGGATTGCGATGAATCAAGTGTGACATGTATGAAAAATTATGAATGGTGGCTTTCCCACAAATACGATGTCAACTACATGATCATGCAAAGCAATATGACAATGATGAATGTGTCATGATAAACAGAACGGTGGAAAGTTGCATGGGCAATATATCTCGGAATGGCTATGGAAATGCCATAATAGGTAGGTATGTGTCTGTTTTGAGGAAGATATAAGGATGTTTATGTATGATAGAGCGTATCATATCACGGGGTTTGGATGCACCGGCGAAGTTTGCGCCAACTCGCAATGTGAGAAAGGGCAATGCACAGTACCGAAGAGGCTAGCAAGGATGGAAGGGTGAGAGTGCGTATAATCCATGGACTCAACATTAGTAATAAAGAACTCACATACTTATTGCAAAAATCTACAAGTCATCAAAACCTCGGCACTACGCGCATGCTCCTAGGGGGATAGATTGGTAGGAAAAGACCATCGCTCATCCCCGACCGCCACTCATAAGGAAGACAATCAAATAACACCTCATGTTTCAAATTTGTTGCATAACGTTTACCATACTTGCATGCTACGGGACTTGCAAACCTCAACACAAGTATTTCTCAATTTCACAACTACTCAACTAGCACGACTTTGATATTATTACCTCCATGTCTCAAAACAATCATCAATCATCAAACTTCTCTTAGTATTCAAAACACTCATAGGAAATTTTTATTATTCTCGAATACCTAGCACATTAGGATTTTAAGAATATTACCATGCTATTTAAGACTCCCAAAATAATCTAAGTGAAGCATGAGAGATCAATAGTTTCTATAAAATAAATCCAGCACCTTGCTCTAAAAGATATAAGTGAAGCACTAGAGCAACAACAAACTACTCCGAAAGATATAAGTGAAGATCAATGAGTAGTCGAATAATTATGCAACTATGTGAAGACTCTCTAACATTTAATAATTTCAGATCTTGGTATTCTATTCAAACAGCAATCAAAGCAAAATAAAATGACATTCTAAGAATGGCAAACATCATGTGAAGAAGCAAAAACTTAGGATCAACCGAAACTAACCGATAATTGTTGAAGAAGAAAGGTGGGATGCCAACCAGGGCATCCCCAAGCTTAGATGCTTGAGACTTCTTGAAATATTATCTTGGGATGCCTTGGGCATCCCCAAGCTTGAGATTTTGTGTCTCCTTAATTCCTATAATATCAAGGTCTCCCTAAATCTCAAAAGCTTCATCCACACAAAACTCAACAAAGACTCATGAGATAAGTCAGTATAAACCATTGCCAAAACCTTATCATACTCTACTGTAGCAAATCCCTAAAATTATTATTCTGCATTGAATACTAAATGCCTCTGCATATTTAATAGTCCTATCCTCAAATAGAATCATTAAAGAAGCAAAAATATGCAAACAATGCAAATATAACAGCAATCTGCCTAAACAGGACAGTCTGTAAAGAATGCAGCAACATCCATACTTCTCTAGATCAAAAAATTATGAAAGAAAATTCCCACTGTAGTAAATTTATAAGATATTAATATGCAAATGGTATCTACATTTTATCACATTCTGAATTTTCTATGGAATTATTGCAACAGCGGTAAACTTTCTGTTTTCAAACAACAACATGTGGATTTCTAAAATAGGCATAGTAAAGACTATCAATGCCACTTTTATTGAAATAAAAGATGCAAAACATTGTTCTAAATAACAGAAATAAAATCCTAACAAAATAAATTGATGCTCCAAGCAAAACACATATCATGTGGTAAATAAAAATATAGCTCCAAGTAAAGTTACCGATGAACGAAGACGAAAGAGGGGATGCCTTCCGGGACATCCCCAAGCTTAGGCTCTTGGCTATCCTTCAATATTACCTTGGGGTGCCTCGGGCATCCCCAAGCTTAGGCTCTTACGACTTCTTATTCCATAGTCCATCGAATCCTTACCCAAAACTTGAAAACTTCACAACAAAAAACTTAACAGAAAACGCGTAAGCTCCGTTAGTATAAGAAAATAAATCACCACTTCAAGGTAATGTAATGAACTCATTCTTTATTTATATTGGTGTTAAACCTACTGTATTACAACTTCTGTATGGTTTATAAACTCTTTTACTAGCCATAGATTCATCAAAATAAGTAAACAACACATGAAAAACAGAATCTGTCAAAAACAGAACAGTCTGTAGTAATCTGGATCAAACGTATACTTCTGGAACTAATAAAATTCTAAAATAAATTGAGGGACCTGAGGAATTTATCTATTAATCATATGAAAAAAGAATTAACTAAATATAACTCTCCAAATAAAAATGGCAGCAATTCTCATGAGCACTAAAGTTTCTGTTTTTTACAGCATGATCAACAAGACTTTCCCCAAGTCTTCCCAAAGGTTCTACTTGGCACAAACACTAATTAAAAGCATAAAACCACATATAAACAGAGGCTAGATGAATTATTTATTACTAAACAGGAGAAAAAAGCAAGGAACAAAAGTAAAGTTGGGTTGCCTCCCAACAAGCGCTATCGTTTAATGCCTCTAGCTAGGCATGATGATTTCAACGATGCTCACATAAAAGATAAGAATTGTAACATAAAGAGGGCATCATGAAGAATATGAATAGTACATTTAATACTAACCCACTTCCTATGCATAGGGATTTTGTGAGCAAACAACTTGTGGGAACAAGAATCTACTTGCATAGGAAGGTACAGCAATCATAACTTCAAAGCTTTAAGCACATAGAGAGGAAACTTGATATTATTGAAATTCCTACAAGCATATGTTCCTCCCCCATAATAATTTTCAGTAGAATCATGAATGAATTCAACAATATAACCAGCACCTAAAGCATTCTTTTCATGATCTACAAGCATAGAAATTTTATTACTCTCCACATAAGCAAAATTCTTCTCATTCGGGATAGTGGGAGTATCATAAGAGACTTGGATACTATAAATTGTTTCCACATTAAAAGAGTAATGTTCAGAAAAGGGGTAACCATAATCATGACAAGTTTTATAAATATAATCCTCACTCCTTTTTATAGCATATGTATGATCACAATAATTATCATAAGTAGGAGGCATGTTATTATCAATATAAATTTGCATATCAAAACTTGGGATACTAAAAATATCATCTTCATTAAGCATAGCATCCCCAAGCTTGGGACAAACATTAATTGCAGCAAAAATATTCTCAAAAACATCATCTTCATCAAACATAGCATCCCCAAGCTTGGGCCTTTTCATATTATAAGCATAATCACTCTCATCATTAATAGTATGGATAGCACCAATAGTATAGCAATTATCATATTCTTCCAAGAAAGTGCCAAAAAGATTTTCCGGATCATAAGAAGTATCATTATCTTCCACAATTATATTTTCATGAGGCACAATAGTAATAGGAGCAGCATTATTTGAGAGAGATATCTTTTTACCTCTCTTCCTTTTTCTTTTCTTCTTCTTCTTCACCACATCATGTGTGGGTTCAATCCTCTTTTTGGAGCTCCTTATTAATGAGATTGGTTGAATAGGAGGCTCCTCCTCGTTACCTGATTCATCATAAGAAATAATAGGAGGGTATTGGGAAGCCTCTTCCCTCTCATTAGTATTCTCTTCATCTTCTATTTGTTTTCTTTTCTTTATGTAGTTGGCAATATAAGGATTTTCAATACAATTCACCGCACAATACATATAATTTTTCTCTAGATCAAAATCAAGAAATCTATCAAGATTAAACTTTGGAATACCCTCAGTTATATGCGCCATTTCCTCATACCCCAAAAGAAGACTAAGCTCTTTATGATGCTCAAGGGTAATCAAATTATCACAATTTTTGGATATGATTTGGTCATGAAACAATTTGCATTGGAGAGTTAAATGACCATGTTCATTGCAAAGTTCACAAGGGGCGTGAAACATATTGAATTTTTCAGCACAATCATCAAGACTTTCTTGCAACAATTCAATTTCTAAGTACTTATGCCTCTTGCAATATCTATCTTCCCTATTTGGTGTGTACTTAGAAACCCAATGCACTCCACAAAAATTGACATGTTTATAGGAGACATTTTCATCATAACTAGTGCAATCATCATTAGTATCATGTATAGTCAAATAATTCGTACTAACAACATTGCAATCATGCTCATCATTCAAATATTTAGTGCCAAACATTTTATAGATTTCTTCTTCTAGCACTTGAGCACAATTATCCTTTCCATCATACTCACGAAAGATATTAAAAAGGTGAAGCGTATGAGACAAACTCAATTCCATTTTTTAATAGTTTTCTTTTATAAACTAAACTAGTGATAAAACAAGAAACTAAAAGACTCGATTGCAAGATCTAAAGATATACCTTCAAGCACTCACCTCCCCGGCAATGGCGCCAGAAAAGAGCTTGATGTCTACTACACAACCTTCTTCTTGTAGACGTTGTTGGGCCTCCAAGTGCAGAGGGTTGCAGGATAATAGCAAATTTTCCTCAAGTGGATGACCTAAGGTTTATCAATCCATAGGAGGCGTAGGATGAAGATGGTCTCTCTCATGCAACCCTGCAACCAAATAACAAAGAGTCTCTTGTGTCCCCAACACACCCAATACAATGGTAAATTGTATAGGTGCACTAGTTCGGCGAAGAGATGGTGATACAAGTGCAATATGGATGATAGATAAAGGTTTTTGTAATATGAAAATATAAAAACAGCAAGGTTACTAATGATAAAAGTGAGCGTAAACGGTATTGCAATGTGTTGAAACAAGGCCTAGGGTTCATACTTTCGCTAGTGTAAGTTCCCTCAACAATGATAACATAATTGGATCACATAACTATCCCTCAACATGCAACAAAGAGTCACTCCAAAGTCACTAATAGCGGAGAACGAACGGAGAGATTATGGTAGGGTACAAAACCACCTCAAAGTTATTCTTTCCAATCAATCCGTTGGGATATTCCTATAAGTGTCACAAACAGCCCTAGAGTTCGTACTAGAATAACACATTAAGACACAAATCAACCAAAACCCTAATGTCACCTAGATACTCCAATGTCACCTCAAGTATCCGTGGGTATGATTATACAATATGGATCACACAATCTCAGATTCATCTATTCAACCAACACATCGAACCTCAAAGAGTGCCTCAAAGTTTCTACCGGAGAATCACGAAGAAAACGTGTGCCAACCCTTATGCATAGGTTCATGGGCGGAACCCGCAAGTTGATCACCAAAACATACATCAAGTTAATCACGTGGTATCCCATTGTCACCACAGATACGCACGACAAGACATACATCAAGTGTTCTCAAATCTTTAAAGACTCAATCCGATAAGATTACTTCAAGGGGAAAACTCAATCCATTACAAGAGAGTGGAGGGGGAGGAGAAACATAAGATCCAACTATAATAGCAAAGCTCGCGATACATCAAGATCGTGCCAAATCAAGAACACGAGAGAGAGAGAGAGAGAGATCAAACACATAGCTACTGGTATATACCCTCAACCCCGAGGGAGAACTACTCCCTCCTTGTCATGGAGAGCACCGGGATGATAAAGATGGCCACCGGAGAGGGATTTACCCCTCCGGCAGGGTGCCGGAACGGGTCTAGATTGGTTTTCGGTGGCTACGGAGGCTTCTGGCGGCGGAACTCCCGATCTATTGTGCTCCCCGATGTTTTTAGGGTATATGGAGATATATAGGTGGAAGAAGTACGCCAAGGTGGCCACAACGGGCCCACGAGGGTGGAGGGCGCACCCAGGGGGTGGGCGCGCCCCCTACCTCGTGGCCTCCTCGAAGCTTCCCTTACGTGCACTTCAAGTCTTCTGGGCTTCTTTCCTTCCAAAAATGGGTTCTGTGAAGTTTCAGGTCAATTGGACTCCGTTTGATTTTCCTTTTCTTCGAAACCCTAAAACAAGGTAAAAACAGAAACTGGCACTGGGCTCTGGGTTAATAGGTTAGTCCCAAAAATGATATAAAAGTGTATAATAAAGCCCATAAACATCCAAAACAGTAGATAGTATAGCATGAAGCAATCAAAAATTATAGATACGTTGGAGATGTATCAGGGGACACATCAATAACTTTTAGATCTTCATCTTTCTTATCATGAAAACTAGAAGAACACGCTCTTATAAAGGAATCTTTCTTAGCACGCATCCTAGCGGTTCTTTCTTTGCACTCATCAATGGAAATTATCATGGCTTTGAGAGACTCATTGATATCATGCTTAGGTGGAATAGATCTACGTTTGAAAGAATCAACATCAAGAGAAATTCTATCAACGTTCCTAGCCAACTCGTCAATCTTAAGCAATTTTTCTTCAATCAAAGCATTCAAATTATTTTGCGAAGTAATAAATTCTATAATATTAGATTCAAAATCAGAGGGCATATTATTAAAATTTCCATAAGAATTGTTGTAGGAATTGCCATAATTATTTGAGGAATTACTAGGATAAGGCCTAGGATTAAAGTTTCCTCTATACGCGTTGTTACCAAAATTATTCCTACCAACAAAATTCACATCCATAGATTCATTATTATTCTCAATCAAAGTAGACAAAGGCATATCATTAGGATCAGAAGAAACACTCTTATTAGCAAATAATTTCATAAGTTCATCCATCTTTCCACTCAAAACATTAATTTATTCTATCGCTTGCACTTTTTTATTAGTAGATCTTTCAGTGTGCCATTGAGAATAATTAACCATCATAATGTCTAGGAGTTTAGTAGCTTCTCCTAAAGTGATTTCCATAAAGTGCCTCCCGCGGCCGAATCTAAAAGATTTCTAGAAGCAAAATTCACTCCGGCATAAATTTTTTGTATAATCATCCACAAATTCAAACCATGAGTAGGGCAATACATATCATTAATTTCATCCTCTCCCAAGCTTGTGCAACATGTTCATGATCAAGTTGCTTAAAATTCATAATATCATTTCTAAGAGAGATGATCTTAGTGGGAGGAAAATACTTAGAGATAAAAGCATCTTTGCACTTATTCCAAGAATCAATACTATTTTTAGGCAAAGACGAAAACCAAGATTTAGCACGATCTCTAAGAGAAAAAGGAAATAGCTTCAATTTAACAATATCATTGTCAACATATTTCTTCTTTTGCATATCACACAAATCAACAAAGCTATTTAGATGGGTAGCAGCATATTCACTAGGAAGGCCGGAAAACGGATCTTTCATGACAAGATTCAGCAAGGCAGCATTAATTTCACAAGATTCAGCATCGGTAAGAGGAGCAATCAGAGTGCTAATAAAATCATTGTTGTTGGTATTGGTAAAGTCACACAATTTAGTGTTACTTGAGCCATCATGACAAGCAAGCAATCCAACACACAAGCAAACAAGAAATGGGCAAAAAGAGGCAAATAGAGAAAGAGAGGGAGGATATAGAGAGAGAGGGCGAATAAAACGGCAAGGGTAAAGTGGGGGAGAGGAAAACGAGAGGCAAATGGAAAATAATGTAATGCGGGAGATAAGGGTTTGTGATGGGTACTTGGTATGTTTGACTTTTGCGTAGACCTCCCCGGCAACGGCGCCATAAATCCTTCTTGCTACCTCTTGAGAACTGCGTTGGTTTTCCCTTGAAGAGGAAAGGGTGATGCAGCAAAGTAGCATAAGTATTTCCCTCGGTTTTTGAGAACCAAAGTAACAATCCAGTAGGAGGCTACGCGCTAGTCCCTCGCACCTGCACAAAACAAATAAATCCTCGCAACCAACGCGATAAGGGGTTGTTAATCCCTACACTGTCACTTACAAGAGTGAGATCTGATAAATATGATAAGATACTATTTTTGGTATTTTTATAATAAAGATAAAAAGTAAAATAAAAGGCAATGAAAATAACTAAGTGTTGGAAGATTAATATGATGAAGATAGACCCGGGGGCCATAGGTTTCACTAGTGGCTTCTCTCAAGAGCATAAGTATTTTACGGTGGGTGAATGAATTACTATTGAGCAATTGACAGAATTGAGCATAGTTATGAGAATATCTAGGTATGATCATGTATATAGGCATCACGTCCAAGACAAGTAGACCAACTCCTGCCTACATCTACTACTATTACTCCACACATCGACCGCTATCCAGCATGCATCTAGAGTATTAAGTTCATAAGAACAGAGTAACGCCTTAAGCAAGATGACATGATGTTGAGGGATAAATTCATGCAATAAGATAAAAAACCATCTTGTTGTCCTTGATGGCAATAATACAATACATGCCTTGCTGCCCCTACTGTCACTGGGAAAGGACACCGCAAGATTGAACCCAAAGCTAAGCACTTCTCCCATTGCAAGAAAGATCAATCTAGTAAGCCAAACCAAACTGATAATTCGAGAGACTTGCAAAGATAACCAATCATACATAAAAGAATTCAGAGAAGATTCAAATATTGTTCATAGATAAACTTGATCATAAACCCACAATTCATTGGTCTCAACAAACACACCGCAAAAGAAGATTACATTGAATAGATCTCCACAAGAGAGGGGGAGAACTTTGTATTGAGATCCAAAAAGAGAGAAGAAGCCATCTAGCTAATAACTATGGACCCGAAGGTCCGAGGTAAACTACTCACACGTCATCAGAAGGGCTATGGTGTTGATGTAGAAGCCCTCCGTGATCGATGCCCCTCCGGCGGAGCTCCGGATCAGACCCCAAGATGGGATCTCGTGGATACAGAAAGTTACGGCGGTGGAATTAGGGTTTTGGCTCTGTATCTGATCGTTTGGGGGTACGTAGGTGTATATAGGAGGAAGAAGTACGTCGGTGGAGCAACAGGGGGCCCATGAGGGTGTAGGGCGCGCCTGGGGGGGGGGTAGGCGTGCCCCTACCTCGTGGCCTCCCTGTTGGTTGCTTGACGTAGGGTCCAAGTCTCCTGGATCTTGTTCATTCCAAAAATCACGTTCCCGAAGGTTTCATTCCGTTTGGACTCCGTTTGATATCCTTTTCTTCGAAACCCTAAAATAGGCAAAAAACAGCAATTCTGGGCTGGGCCTCCGGTTAATAGGTTAGTCCCAAAAATAAAATAAAAGTGTATAATAAAGACCAATAATGTCCAAAACAGTAGATAATATAGCATGGAGCAATCAAAAATTATATATACGTTGGAGACGTATCAATATAAACCCCATCTTGTTATCCTCGATGGCAACAATACAATACGTGCCTTGCTACCCCTACTGTCACTGGGAAAGGACACCGCAAGATTGAACCCAAAGCTAAGCACTTATCCCATTACAAGAAAGATCAATCTAGTAGGCCAAACCAAACTGATAATTCAAAGAGACTTGCAAAGATAACCAATCATACATAAAAGAATTCATAGAAGATTCAAATATTGTTCATAGATAAACTTGATCATAAACCCACAATTCATCGGTCTCAACAAACACACCGCAAAAGAAGATTGCATCGAATAGATCTCCACAAGAGAGGGGGAGAACTTTGTATTGAGATCCAAAAAAAGAGAAGAAGCCATCTAGCTAATAACTATGGACCCGAAGGTCTGAAGTAAACTACTCACACTTCATCGGAGAGGCTATGGTGTTGATGTAGAAGCCCTCCGTGATCGATGTCCCCTCTGGCGGAGGTCCAGAAAAGGCCCCAAGATGGGATCTCACGGATACAGAAAGTTACAGTAGTGGAATTAGGGTTTTGGCTCTGTATCTAGTAGTTTGGGGGTACGTAGGTATATATAGGAGGAAGAAGTACGTCGGTGGAGCAACATGGGCCCCGCGAGGGTGGAGGGCGAGCCTGGGGGGTAGGCGCGCCCCCTACCTCGTGCCCTCCTGGTTGCTTTCTTGACGTAGGGTCCAAGTCCCGTGGATCATGTTCGTTCCGAAAATCACGGTCCCGAAGGTTTCATTCTGTTTGGACTCAGTTTGATATTCTTTTTCTATGAAACTCTGAAATAGGCAAAAAACAGCAATTCTGGGCTGGGCCTCCAGTTAATAGGTTAGTCCGAAAAATAATATAAAAGTGTATAATAAAGCCCAATAATGTCCAAAATAGGATATAATATAGCATGGAACAATCAAAAATTATAGATACGTTGGAGACGTATCAAGCATCCCCAAGCTTAATTCCTGCTCGTCCTCGAGTGGGTAAATGATAAAAACAGAATTTTTGATGGCATAATTTCAATGTAATTCTATTAATTGTGGTATGAATATTCAGATCCGAAAGATTCAAGACAAAAGTTCAATATTGACATAGAAATAATAATACTTCAAGCATACTAACTAAGCAATTATGTCTCTTCAAAATAACATGGCCAAAGAAAGTTATCCCTACAAAATCATATAGTCTGGCTATGCTCCATCTTCACCACACAAAGTATTTAAATCATGCAAAACCCCGATGACAGGCCAAGCAATTTTTTCATACTTTTGGTTTTCTCAAACTTTTTCAATCTTCACGCAATACATGAGCGTGAGCCATGGACATAGCACTATATGTGGAATAGAATGGTGGTTTTGGAGAAGACAAAAAGGGAGAAGATAGTCTCACATCAACTAGGCGTATCAATGGGCTATGGAGATGCCCATTAATAGATATCAATGTGAGTGAGTAGGGATTGCCATGCAACGGATGCACTAGAGCTATAAGCACGTGAAAGCTCAACTAAAAAGAACTAAGTGGGTGTGCATCCAACTTGCTTGCTCACGAAGACCTAGGGCATTTTGAGGAAGCCCATCATTGGAATATACAAGCCAAGTTCTATAATGAAAAATTCCCACTAGTATATGATAGTGATAACATAGGAGACTCTCTATCATGAAGATCATGGTGCTACTTTGAAGCACAAGTGTGGTAAAAGGATAGTAGCATTGTCCCTTCTCTCTTCTTCTCTCATTTTTTTATTTGGGCCTTTTCTCTTTTTATGGGTTTTTTTAGTTCGGAGTCTCATCCTGACTTGTGGGGGAATCATAGAGCATAATTGGTTTTCTGCCAAAAATTGGCATGCCAATGTTTGGCATTGTGCCAAATATTGGCAACTACTTGGTTGGCTACGAGTTGTTTTGCCTCTCTCACATAAAGTTGCCAATAGTTGGCAAGTCTCGGTATTGCCAATAGTTGGCAGTGCCAACATTTGGCAAGCCAAATATTGGTAGCAAACCAATTATGCTCATAGTCTCCATCATCCTTTCCTCACTTGGGACAATGCTCTTAAAATGATGATCATCACACTTTTATTTACATACAACTCAACAATTACAACTCAATACTTAGAACAAAATATGACTCTATGTGAATGCCTCCGGCGGTGTACCGGGATGTGCAATGATGCATGAGTGACATGTATGAAAGAATTATGAACGGTGGCTTTGCCACAAATACAATGTCAACTACATGATCATGCAAAGCAATATGACAATGATGGAGCATGTCATAGTGAACAGAACGGTGGAAAGTTGCATGGCAATGTATCTCGGAATGGCTATGGAAATGCCATGATAGGTAGGTATGGTGGCTGTTTTGAGGAAGGTATATGGTGGGTGTATGATACCGGCGAAAGGTGCGCGGTATTAGAGAGGCTAGCAATGGTGGAAGGAAGAAAGTGCATATAATCCATGGACTCAACATTAGTCATAAAGAACTCATATACTTATTGCAAAAATCTACAAGTTATCGATGCAAAGTATTACGCGCATGCTCCTAGGGGGATAGATTGGTAGGAAAAGACCATCACTCGTCCCCTACCGCCACTCATAAGGAAGACAATCAATAAATAAATCATGCTACGACTTCATCACATAAAGGTTCACCATACGTGGATGCTACAGGAATCACAAACTTCAACACAAGTATTTCTCAAATTCACAACTACTCAACTAGCACGACTCTAATATCACCATCTCCATATCTCAAAACAATTATCAAGTATCCAACTTCTCATAGTATTCAACACACTCATACGAAAACTTTTTTATTAATCTTGAATGCCTAACATAACTATAGAAAATTACCACGTTGTTTTGTAGGACTCTCAAAATAATCTAAGTGAAGGATGAGAGAACAATAGTTTCTATAAAACAAATCCACCACCATGCCCTAAAAGATATAAGTGAAGCACTAGAGCAAAAACTATATAAGTCAAAAGATATAAGTGAAGCACATAGAGTATTCTAAAAATTTCCGAATCATGTGTGTCTCTCTCAAAAGGTGTGTACAGCAAGTATGATTGTGGAAAACTAAAAAATAAAGACTCAAATAATACAAGAATCTCCAAGCAAACCACATATCATGTGGTAAATAAAAATATAGCTCCAAGTAAAGTTACCGATGGAAGTAGACGAAAGAGGGGATGCCTTCCGGGGCATCCCCAAGCTTGGGATTTTAGGTGTCCTTAGATTATCTTGGGGTGCCATGGGCATCCCCAAGCATAGGCTCTTGCCACTCCTTGTTCCATAATCCATCAAATATTTTACCCAAAACTTGAAAACTTCACAACACAAAACTTAAAGTAGAAAATCTCGTGAGCTCCGTTAGCGAAAGAAAACAAAACACCACTTCAAGGTACTGTAATGAACTCATTCTTTATTTATATTGGTGTTAAACCTACTGTATTCCAACTTCTATATGGTTTATAAACTATTTACTAGCATAGATTCATCGAAATAAGCAAATAACACACGAATAACAGAATTTGTCAAAAACAGAACAGTCTGTAGTAATCTGTAGCTAACACAAGTTCTGGATCCCCAAAAATTCTAAAATAAATTTATGGAAGTGAGTAATTTATATATTAATCATCTGAAAAAATAATTAACTAAATATCACTTTCCAAATAAAAATGGCAGCAATTCTCGTGAGCGCTAAAGTTTCTATTTTTTACAGCAAGATCAAAAAGACTTTTCCCAAGTCTTCCCAACGGTTCTACTTGGCACAAACACTAATTAAACACAAAAAACACAACCAAAACTGTGTATATATAAATTATTTATTACTAAATACGAGCAAAAATCAAGGAATAAAAATAAATTGGGTTGCCTCCCAACAAGCGCTATCGTTTAACGCCCCTAGCTAGGTATAAAAGCAAGGATAGATCTAGGTATTGCCATCTTTGGTAGGCAATCCATAAGTGGCTCTCATAATAGATTCATATGGTAATTTAATTTTCTTCTAGGTAAGTGTTCCATGCCTTTCCTTAACTGAAATTGGAATCTAATATTCCCTTCCTTCATATCAATAATTGCACCAATCGTTCTAAGGAAAGGTCTACCAAGAATAATATGACATGAAGGATTGCAATCTATGTCAAGAACAATAAAATATACGGGCACATAGTTACTATTTGCAACAATAAGAACATCATTAATTCTTCCCATAGGTTTCTTGATAGTTGAATCCGCAAGGTGCAAGTTTAAAGAGCAATCATCAAAATCACGGAAAACTAGCAAATCACACAAATTTTTGGAATCGTGGAAACACTAGCACCCAAATCACACAAAGCATATCATTCATGATCTTTAATTTTAATTTTAATAGTAGGTTCCAACTCATAATAAAGTTTTCTAGGGATAGAAACTTCCAACTCAAGTTTTTCTTCATAAGATTGCATCAAAGCATCAACGATATGTTTGGTAAAGGCTTTATTTTGACTATAAGCATGAGGAGAATTTAGCACGGATTGTAGCAAGGAAATACAATCTATTAAAGAGCAATTATCATAATTAAATTACTTGAGATCCAAAATAGTGGGTTCATTGATATTTAAAGTTTTGACTTCTTCAATCCCACTTTTATCAATTTTAGCATCAAGATCTAAAGACTCTGAATTTTTGGAACGTCTTCTAGGTAAAGGCGGATCATATTCAGTCCCATCATTATCAAGATTCATATTGAAAAACAAAGATTTAATAGGGGACACATCAATAACTTTTAGATCTTCATCTTTATTATCACCAAAAATTTCCAACTTAGCGGCCATCTTATTAACTAAGGTGGCCTGCTTATTCGAGACTTCAGCTATTAACTTCTCAAGGTGAGCAATCTGAGATTTCAAACCATCCAATTCTTTAGTCATATCATCGAGCTCTTTATTCATAAAACCCATAAAGCTTTTTTTCCTTAAGCTCGTTTCTAAAGAAATTATCATGCTCAAATTGTAAGACCATAAAACTCCTGACGTTGCTTTCGATTTGTTCTAAAATTTTAAGGTGATGATCACCAAATCTAGGTAGAGCCATCGTGACAGGCAAGCAATCCAACACACAAGCAAACAAGAGAAGGGCAAAAAGAGGCAAATCGAGAAAGAGAAGGAGGACAGAGAGAGAGGGCAAATAAAACGGCAAGGGTGAAGTGGGGGAGAGGAAAACGAGAGGCAAATGGCAAATAATGTAATGCGGGAGATAAGGGTTTGTGATGGGTACTTGGTATGTTGACTTTTGCGTAGACTCCCCGGCAACGACGCCAGAAATCCTTCTTGCTACCTCTTGAGCACTGCGTTGGTTTTTCCTTGAAGAGGAAAGGGTGATGCAGCCAAGTACAGTAAGTATTTCCCTCAGTTTTTGAGAACCAAGGTATCAATCCAGTAGGAGGCCACGCACGAGTCCCTCGCACCTACACAAACAAATAAAATCCTCGCAACCAACGCAATAAAGGGGTTGTCAATCCCTTCACGGTCACTTACGAAAGTGAGATCTGATAGATATGATAAGATAATATTTTTGGTATTTTTATGATAAAGATGCAAAGTAAAGAAAGCAAAAAAAATGGAAAAGGAAATAGCTTGTTGATGGAAGATTAATATGATGGAAAATAGAACCGGTGGCCATAGGTTTCACTAGTGGCTTCTCTCGAGAGCATAAGTATTACGGTGGGTAAACAAATTACTGTTGAGCAATTGACATAATTGAGCATAGTTATGAGAATATCTAGGTATGATCATGTATATAGGCATCACGTCCGAGACAAGTAGACCGACTCCTGCCTGCATCTACTACTATTACTCCACACATCGACCGCTATCCAGCATGCATCTAGAGTATTAAGTTCAGAAGAACAGAGTAACACTTTAAGCAAGATGACATGATGTAGAGGGATAAACTCATGCAATATAATATAAACCCTATCTTGTTATCCTCGATGGCAACAATACAATACGTGCCTTGCTGCCCCTACTGTCACCGGGAAAGGACACCGCAAGATTGAACCCAAAGCTAAGCACTTCTCCCATTGCAAGAAAGATCAATCTAGTAGGCCAAACCAAACTAATAATTCGAAGAGACTTGCAAAGATAACCAATCATACATAAAAGAATTCAGAGAAGATGCAAATATTGTTCATAGATAAACTTGATCATAAACCCACAATCCAGCGGTCTCAACAAACACACCGCAAAAGAAGATTACATCAAATAGATCTCCACAAGAGAGGGGGAGAAGTTTGTATTGAGATCCAAAAAGAGAGAAGAAGCCATCTAGCTAATAACTATGGACCCGAAGATCTGAGGTAAACTACTCACACTTCATCGAAGAGGCTATGTTGTTGATGTAGAAGCCCTCCGTGATCGATGCCCCCTCCGGCGGAGCTCCAGAAAAGGCCCCAAGATGGGATCTCACGGATACAGAAAGTTACGGCAGTGGAATTAGGGTTTTGGTTCTGTATTTGGTAGTTTGGGGGTACGTAGGTATATATAGGAGGAAGAAGTATGTCGGTGGAGCAATGTGGGCCCCACGAGGGTGGAGGGCGTGCCTGGGGGGGGGGGTAGGCGCGCCCCCTACCTCGTGCTCTCCTGGTTGCTTTCTTGACGTAGGGTCCAAGTCCTCTGGATCATGTTTGTTCCGAAAATCACGTTCCTGAAGGTTTCATTCCGGTTGGACTCCGTTTGATATTCTTTTTTTGCGAAACTCTGAAATAGGCAAAAAACAACAATTCTGGGTTGGGCCTCTGGTTAATAGGTTAGTCCCAAAAATAATATAAAAGTGTATAATAAAGCCCAATAATGTCCGAAACAGGATATAATATAGCGTGGAACAATAAAAAATGATAGATACGTTGGAGACGTATCAACCAACACCATCTCATCTCAAACCCTAGTTCATCTCTTGTATCCAATCTTTGTATCCAGACCTCAGATTGGTACCTGTGGGTTGCTAGTAGTGTTGATTACTCCTTGTAGTCGATGCTAGTTGGTTTACTTGGTGGAAGATCATATGTTCAGATCCATTATGCATATTAATACCCCTCTGATTATGAACATGAATATGCTTTGTGAGTAGTTACGTTTGTTCCTGAGGACATGGGAGAAGTCTTGCTATTAGTAGTCATGTGAATTTGGTATTCGTTCGATATTTTGATGAGATGTATGTTGTCATCCCTCTAGTGGTGTCATGTGATCGTCGACTACATGACACTTCACCATTGTTTGGGCCTAGAGGGAGGCATTGGGAAGTAATAAGTAGATGATGGGTTGCTAGAGTGACAGAAGCTTAAACCCTAGTTTATGCGTTGCTTCGTAAGGGGCTGATTTGGATCCATATGTTTCATGATATGGTTAGGTTTACATTAATACTTCTGTTGTAGTTGCGGATGCTTGCAATGGGGGTTAATCATAATTGGGATGCTTGTCCAAGTAAGGATAGAACCCAAGCACCGGTCCACCCACATATCAAATTATCAAAGTACCGAACGCGAATCATATGATCGTGATGAAAACTAGCTTGACGATAATTCCCATGTGTCCTCGGGAGCACTTTACTTCATATAAGAGCTTGTCCAGGCTTGTCCTTTGCTACAAAAAGGATTGGGCCATCTTGTTGCACCTTATTTACTTTTATTACTTGCTACTCGTTACAAATTACCATATCACAAAACTATTTGTTACCGATAATTTCAGTGCTTGCAGAGAATACCTTACTGAAAACTGCTTATCATTTCCTTCTGCTCCTCGTTGGGTTCGACACTCTTACTTATCGAAAAGGCTACGATAGATCCCCTATACCTGTGGGTCATCAAGACTCTTTTCTGGCGCCATTGCCAGGGAGTGAAGCGCCTTTGGTAGGTGGAATTTGGTAAGGAAAAAATTATATAGTGTGCTGAAATTTACTGTCACTTCTTACTATGGAAAGCAATCATTTGAGGGGCTTGTTCGGGGTATCTTCACCCTGACTGGTAGAGCAAATAGTTGCTCCTCAACTTACTGGACCTACTGAAAATGAAAATGTTTACTTCGAAATTCCTTCAGGTATGATAGAGAAACTGCTAGCTAATCCTTTTGCAGGAGATGGAACATTGCATCCCGACTTACACTTAATCTATGTGGATGAAGTTTGTGGATTATTTAAGCTTGCAGGTATGCCCGATGATGTTTTCAAGAAGACGGTCTTCCCTTTATCTTTGAAGGGAGATGCATTTACATGGTATAGGCTATGTGATGATATGGTATCATGGGACTATAAGCGATTGAAATTGGAATTTCACTAGAAGTTTTATCCTATGCATCTTGTTCATTGTGATCGTAATTATATATATAATTTTTGGCCTCGCGAAGGAGAAAGCATCACTCAAGATTGGGGAGGCTTAAGTCAATGTTATATTCATGCCCCAATCATGAGCTCTCAAGAGAAATGATTATTCAAAAAAAATTATGCTCGGCTTTCTAACAACAATCGCTCCATGCTCGATACTTCTTGTACTGTTTCCTTTATGATGAAGACTATTGAAGTCCAATGGAATTTATTGGAGTGCATTAAACACAACTCTGGAGATTGGGATCTCGACAAAGGTAAGGAGTCAGGTATAACAACTAAGTTTGACTGTGTTAAATCTTTTATGGATACCGATGTTTTCTATAAATTTAGCACTAAATATGGAGTTGACTCTAAGATAGTAGCTTCTTTCTGTGAATCCTTTGCTACTCATGTTGATCTTCCTAAGGAGAACTGGTTTAAATATAATCCTCCCATAGAAGTAAAAGTAGTTGCACCTATTAAAGTTGAAGAAAAAACTATCACTTATGATGATCCTGTTGTTCCCACTGCTTATGTTGAGAAACCACATTTCCCTGTTAGAATAAAGGATCATGCTAAAGCTTCAACTGTGGTTCGTAAAAGTAATATTAGAACTTATACACCTCCTGATCAAGCTAAAGTCGAACATAATATTGCTATTGTTAAAGATCTCTTGGCTGATAATATCGATGGGCATGTTATTTATTTCTATGATGAGACTGCTAGAATTGCTAAACCTGGTGCTAAAGATAAACATAGACCTATGGTAGGCATGCCTGTTATTTCTGTTAAAATAGGAGATCATTGTTATCATGGCTTGTGTGATATGGGTGTTAGTGCTAGTGCAATACCTATTTCCTTATACAAAGAAATTATGCATGATATTGCACCAGCTGAGATAGAAGATATCGATGTTACCATTAAGCTTGCTAATAGAGATACTATTTCACCAATTGGGATTGTTAGAGACGTTGAAGTCTTGTGTGGGAAGGCTAAATATCCTGCTGATTTCCTTGTTCTTGGTTCCCCTCAAGATAGCTTTTGTCCCATTATATTTGGTAGAACCTTCTTGAATACTGTTAATGCTAAGATAGATTGCAAGAAGGATGTTGTTACTATGAGTTTAATTTTTCTAAATTTCGTAGACAACCCCGTGATTAAGAATTGCCTAGCAAAGATGAAATTATTGGTCTTGCTTCTATTGTTGTGCCTCCTAATGATCCTTTAGAACAATATTTGCTAGACCATGAGAATGATATGTTTATGAATGAAAGAAGGGAAATAGATGAAGTATTTTTTAAACAAGGACCCATTCTGAAACACAACTTGCATGTTGAAATCCTAGGAGATCCTCCCCCACCCAAGGGTGATCCCATGTTTGTGCTTAAACCATTACCTGATACTCTTAAATATGATTAACTTGATGAAAAGAAGATATATCCTGTTATTATTAGTGCTAACCTTTCAGAGCATGAAGAAGAAAAAATATTGAAAACTCTGAAGAAGCATCGTGCTGCTATTGGATATACTCTTGATGATCTTAAGGGCATTAGTCCCACTCTATGTCAACACAAAATAAATTTGGATAAAGACGCCAAACCAGTTATTGATCACCAACGACGGCTGAATCCTAAGATGAAAGAAGTGGTAAGAAAGGAAATTTATCCCGTTGCTGATAGTCAGTGGGTAAGTCATGTCCATTGTGTCCCTAAGAAGGGAGGTATTACTGTTGTTCCTAATGATAAAGATGAATTGATTCCGCAAAGAATTATTACAGGTTATAGGATGGTAATTGATTTCCACAAATTAAATAAGGCTACTAAGAAAGATAATTACCCCTTACCTTTTATTGATCAAATGCTAGAAAGATTATCCAAACATACACATTTTTGCTTTCTAGATGGTTACTCTGGTTTTCTCAAATACCTGTGTCAGCTGATGATCAAGCAAAGACCACTTTTACTTGCCCTTTCGGTACTTTTGCTTATAGACGTATGCCTTTTGGTTTATGTAATGCACCTGCTACCTTTCAAAGATGCATGATGGCTATATTTTCTGACTTTTGTGAAAAGATTGTGAGGTTTTCATGGACGATTTCTCCATTGATGGATCCTCCTTTGATGATTGCTTGAGAAACCTTGATCGAGTTTTGCAGAGATGTGAAGAAACTAATCTTGTTCTGAATTGGGAGAAATGCCACTTTATGGTTAATGAAGGTATTGTCTTGGGGCATAAAATTTCTGAAAGAGGCATTGAAGTTGATAAAGCTAAAGTTGATGCTATTGAAAAGATGCCATGTCCCAAGGACATTAAAGGTATAAGAAGCTTCCTCGGTCACGCCGGTTTTTATAGGAGGTTCATTAAGGACTTCTCAAAAATTTCTCGGCCTCTGACTAATCTATTACAAAAAGATATTCCTTTTGTCTTTGATGATGATTGTGTAGAAGCATTTGAAATACTTAAGAAAGCATTGATTTCTGCACCTATTGTTCAGCCACCTGATTGGAATTTACCCTTTGAAATTATGTGTGATGCTAGTGATTATGCTGTAGGTGCTGTTCTAGGGCAAAGAGTTGATAAGAAATTAAATGTTATTCAATATGCTAGTAAAACTCTAGACAATGCCCAGAGAAATTATGCTACTACTGAAAAAGAATTTTTAGCAGTTGTTTTTGCTTGTGATAAGTTCAGACCTTATATTGTTGATTCTAAAGTAACTATTCACACTGATCATGCTGCTATTAAATACCTTATGGAAAAGAAAGATGCTAAACCTAGACTTATTAGATGGGTTCTCCTGCTACAAGAATTTGATTTGCATATTATTGATAGAAAGGGAGCTGAGAACCCCGTTGCAGACAACTTGTCTAGGTTAGAGAATGTTCTTGATGACCCACTACCTATTGATGATAGCTTTCCTGATGAACAATTAAATGTCATAAATGCTTCTCGTACTGCTCCATGGTATGCTGATTATGCTAATTATATTGTTGCTAAATTTATACTACCTAGTTTCACATACCAGCAAAAGAAAAAGTTCTTCTATGATTTGAGACATTACTTCTGGGATGACCCACATCTTTATAAAGAAGGAGTAGATGGTATTATTAGATGTTGTGTACTTGAGCATGAACAGGAACTGATCCTATGCAAGTGTCACTCCGAGGCTTATGGAGGACACCATGCCGGAGATAGAACTGCACATAAGGTATTGCAATCCGGTTTTTATTGGCCTACTCTCTTCAAGGATGCCCGTAAGTTTGTCTTGTCTTGTGATGAACGTCAAAGAATTGGTAATATCAGCAGACGTCAAGAAATGCCTATGAATTATTCACTTGTTATTGAACCATTTGATGTGTGGGGCTTTGATTATATGGGACCTTTTCCTTCCTCTAACGGGTATACACATATTTTAGTTGTTGTTGATTACGTTACTAAGTGGTTAGAAGCTATTCCAACTAGTAGTGCTGATCATAACACCTCTATTAAGATGCTTAAAGAAGTTATTTTCCTGAGGTTTGGAGTCCCTAGATATTTAATGACTGATGGTGGTTCACATTTTATTCATGGTGCCTTTCGTAAAATGCTTGCTAAGTATGATGTTAATCATAGAATTGCATCTCCTTATCACCCACAGTCTAGTGGTCAAGTAGAATTGAGTAATAGAGAGCTCAAATTAATTCTGCGAATGACTGTTAATAGATCTAGAAAGAATTGGTCCAAGAAACTTGTTGATGCATTATGGGCCTATAGAACTACATATAAAAATCCTATGGGTATGTCTCCGTATAAAATGGTCTATGGTAAAGCATGTCACTTACCTCTTGAGCTAGAACATAAGGCATATTGGGCCATTAAATAGCTCAATTATGATTTCAAACTTGCCGGTGAGAAGAGGTTATTTGACATTAGCTCACTTGATGAGTGGACAACCCAAGCCTATGAGAATGCCAAACTATTTAAAGAAAAACTTAAAAGATGGCATGACAAATGGACACAAAAGTGTGAGTTTAATGTAGGTGATTATGTATTGTTATACAACTCTCATTTAAGATTTTTTGCAGGAAAAGTTCTCTCTAAATGGGAAGGTCCTTACGTTATCGAGGAGGTCTATCGTGCCGGTGCCATAAAAATCAACAACTTCGAAGGCACAAATCCAAAGGTGGTGAACGGTCAAAGAATCAAACATTATATCTCAGATAATCCCATAAATGTTGAAACCAATATTATTGAAACCGTAACCCCGGAGGAATACATAAGAGACACTTTCTAGAATGTTTCAGACTCCGAAAAGGAATAGGTACGTGGTACGGTAAGTAAACCGACTCCAAAATAGTTCTAATGGCAATATTTCTCCGTTTTGGAATATTTAAGAAAATAGGAAAATAAGAAGCAGTCCGAGAAGGACACGAGGGTGGGAGGCGCGCCCTACCCCCCTGGGCGCGCCCCCTGCCTCGTGGGCACCTCATGTGCTCTCCGGACTCCGTTTTCTTGCACGATACTTCTTTTGGTCGGTAAAAAATCATTATATAATCTCCCGAAGGTTTTGATCACCGTATCACGCAAATATCTCTTGTCTTTGTTTCGAGCTGTTTTTCTGACAGATCTAGGTCTTCATGTCATATTTAAGTGCCCCCAAGGACAAGTTCTTTGAGAAGGTCATCAACCCCTAGCTCGCGGAGGTGCTACAACACCCTCAAACCATTGAGATGCGTGAGGGGTTGTTGCACATCCGCGATGTTGAGGGACCAAGGAGGACCGGAAGCACGGAGGCAAGGCTCAAGGCATTGGAGCAACAAGTTTTCAAGTGTCAGGAGATGGTGGAGCGTGGAATCGACTCCAATCACATTATGATCACGGAGTTCACCAGCAACCACAAGCTGGACGTCAAGGACATTGGGGGGGCATCTTCAAGCTTCATGAGAAAATCGAGCACCTCCAAGCCAAGATCTATGACCTGCAAAAATCAAAACTGTAAGTATGAATATAGATTCAAGAGGATGAGTTTGGCTGCATATTTGAGGATTCAGGAGACTCGATCATCCTTCTATGATGGTGAGCCTATGCCTTGGAAGAGGGACGACAAGCTATCATCAACAACTCCACCTTCTTCACCAACAAAGAAGAACTGAGTATCTGGTATGGGCACTCCCCTTGGCAACTGCCAAGCTTGGGGGAGTGCCCCGGTATCGTATCACCATCAACTTTTATCTTTACCATTTTTCTTAGTTCGATCCTTTTGATAATATCTTGATCTAGTAGAATAAAGTTTTAGTATGATCTAGTTGTGAGTTTTGCTTTATGATCCTTCTATGTAATCGAGTCCGTGAGCTATATAATAAAGATTAGTGTTGAGTCAAGGGCTTGATTATTTTGCTATGATCTTGAGGGAATAAAATAAAAGAGAAGAAATAAAAAGAAACAAAGAGATCATATGGATCTTATGGAGAGTAATGAGCTCACATATAAAGAGTATGATGAATAAAAGTTGTTGAGAGTTGACAAACATAGTTTTGGTCATCGTTGCAATTAATAGGAAGTAATAAAGAAAGAGAGGTTCACATATAAATAAACTATCTTGGACATCTTTTATGATTGTGAGCACTCATTAAAGTATGACATGCTAAGAGTTGACGTTGGACAAGGAAGACAACATAATGGGTTATGTTTTCTTACATCTGAGATAAATTATATTGTCATGGATCATCCAACATGTTGAGCTTGCCTTTCCCTCTCATGCTAGCCAATTTCTTTGCACCAAGTAGAGATACTACTTGTGCTTCCAAATATCCCTAAACCCAGTTTTTGCCATGAGAGTCCACCATACCTACCTATGGATTGAGTAAGATCCTTCAAGTAAGTTGTCATCGGTGCAAGCAATAAAAATTGCTCTCTAAATATGTATGACTTATTAGTGTGGAGAAAATAAGCTTTATACGAGCTTGTGATATGGAAGAAATAAAAGCGACGGACTGCATAATAAAGGTCCATGTCACAAGTGGCAATATAAAGTGACATTCTTTTGCATTAAGATTTTGTGCATCCAACCATAAAAGCGCATGACAACCTCTGCTTCCCTCTGCGAAGGGCCTATCTTCTACTTTTATCTCCTACCTTACATAAGAGTCATGGTGATCTTCACCTTTCCTTTTTACATTTTATCATTTTGCAAGAACAATGTGTTGGAAAGATCCAGATACATATAGCTAATTGGATGTGAGTCTTCATGAACTATTATTGATGACATTACCCTTGAGTTAAAACGTTGGGAGGCAAAACTATAAGCCCCTATCTTTCTCTGTGTCCGATTAAAACTTCATACCCATAAATGTTGCGTGAGTGTTAGCAATTGTGAAAGATTAAAAGATGGTTGAGTATGTGGACTTGCTGAAAAGCTCTTATATTGACTCTTTCCTATGTTATGATAAATTGCAATTGCCTCAATGACTGAGATTAGAGTTTGTTGGTTCTCAATGAAGTTTATGATTCATACTTGAAATTGTGATTGAATTGTTACTTTAGCATAAGAGATCATATGACAATATATATACATATACATACATACATACATACATACATATATATATATATATATATATATATATATATGTTGCTTTTCTAAGAATGATCATGCTGCCCTCATGTCCGTATTTTATTTTTATCGACACCTCTATCTCTAAACATGTGGACAAATTTTTCGATTTCGGCTTTCACTTGAGGACAAGCGAGGTCTAAGCTTGGGGGAGTTGATACGTCCATTTTGCATCATGCTTTTATATCGATATTTATTGCATTATGGGCTGTTATTACATATTATGTCACAATACTTATGCCTATTCTCTCCTATTTTACAAGGTTTACATAAAGAGGGAGAATGCCGGCAGCTGGAATTCTGGGCTGGAAAAGGAGCAAATATTAGAGACCTATTCTGCACAGCTCCAAAAGTCGTGAAACTTCACGGAAGTTATTTCCAGAATATATAAAAAATACTGAGCGCAAGAAGTACCAGAGGGGGGGCCACCACCAGCCACGAGGGTGGGGGCGCGCCCTACCCCCTGGGCGCGCCCCCTGCCTCGTGGGCCCCCTGGTGGCCCTCCGATGCTCATCTTCTGCTATATGGAGTCTTTCGTCGAGGAAAAAATCATAAGCAAGCTTTCGGGACGAGACTCCGCCGCCACGAGGCGGAACCTTGGCGGAACCAATCTAGGGCTCCGGCGGAGCTGTTCTGCTGGGGAAACTTCCCTCCGGGAGGGGGAAATCATCACCATCGTCATCACCAACGATCCTCTCATCGGGAGGGGGTCAATCTCCATCAACATCTTCACCATCTCATCTCAAACCCTAGTTCATCTCTTGTATCCAATCTTTGTATCCAAACCTCAGATTGGTACCTGTGGGTTGCTAGTAGTGTTGATTACTCCTTGCAGTTGATGCTAGTTGGTTTACTTGGTGGAAGATCATATGTTCAGATCCATTATGCATATTAATACCCCTCTGATTATGAACATGAATATGCTTTGTGAGTAGTTACGTTTGTTCCTGAGGACATGGGAGAAGTCTTGCTATTAGTAGTCATGTGAATTTGGTATTCGTTCGATATTTTGATGAGATGTATGTTGTCATCCCTCTAGTGGTGTCATGTGAACGTCGACTACATGACACTTCACCATTGTTTGGGCCTAGAGGGAGGCATTGGTAAGTAATGAGTATATGATGGGTTGCTAGAGTGATATAAGCTCAAACCCTAGTTTATGCGTTGCTTCGTAAGGGGCTGATTTGGATCCATATGCTTCATGCTATGGTTAGGTTTACCTTAATACTTTTGTTGTAGTTGCGGATGCTTGCAATGGGGGTTAATCATAAGTGGGATGCTTGTCCAAGTAAGGACATAACCCAAGCACCTGTCCACCCACATATCAAAATTATCAAAGTACCGAACGCGAATCATATGATCGTGATGAAAACTAGCTTGATGATAATTCCCATGTGTCCTCAGGAGCGTTTTACTTCATATAAGAGTTTGTCCAGGCTTGTCCTTTGCTACAAAAATGATTGGGCCATCTTGCTGCATCTTATTTACTTTTATTACTCGCTACTCGTTACAAATTACCTTATCACAAAACTATCTGTTACCGATAATTTCAGTGCTTGCAGATAATACCTTACTGAAAACTGCTTATCATTTTGTTCTGCTCCTTGTTGGTTTCGACGCTCTTACTTATCGAAAAGGCTACGATAGATCCCCTATACTTGTGGTTCATCACCTACATTCATGATCATTGCCTTAGATATTGTCATAACTTTGCCTTTTCTATCAATTGCTCGGTAGTAATTTGTTCACCCACCGTAATAATTTCTATCTTGAGAGAAGCCACTAGTGAAACCTATGCCCCCCGGGTCTATTTTCCATCATATAAGTTTCCGATCTAGAATTCTAGTTTACTATTTACTTTGCTTTGCAATCTTTACTTTCCATTCCATAAACCAAAAATACCAAAAATATTACTTTACCATTTATCCATCTCTATCAGATCTCACTTTGCGAATGACCGTGAAGGGATTGACAATCCCTTTATCGCGTTGGTTGCAAGTTGGCGTTTGTTTGTGTAGGTATTTGGTGGCTTGTTGCGTAGTCTCCTACTGGATTGATACCTTGGTTCTCAAAACTAAGGGAAATACTTACGCTCCTTTCCTGCATCACCCTTTCCTCTTCAAGGGAAAAACCAACGCAAGCTCAAGAGGTAGCAATATGCTTGAGTATTTAAGTCTCATATCAAAACTAGACTATTGCTTTGAATCATATAAAAGTCCAAATGCCCATGCAATAAAGAAAATAATATGAGATGACATGTTAAACATCATTCCACATCAAAAATTATGTTTTTATCATTTACCTACTCGAGGATGAGCAGGAATTAAGCTTGGGGATGCTGATGCGTCTCCAACGTATCTATAATTTTTGATTGTTCCATGCTGTTATATTATCATTCTTGGATGTTTTATAATCATTTTATAGTCATTTTATATTATTTTTGGTACTAACCTATTGACATAGTGCCAAGTGCCAGTTGCTGTTTTTTGCATGTTTTTTACATCGCAGGAAATCAATACCGAACAAAGTCCAAACGCAACAAAACTTTTATGGATTTTTTATGGACCAGAAGACATCCAGTGGGCCAAAGAAGCACCTGGGGTGCTCCGAGGGGAGCACAACCCACCAGGGCGCGCCTGGAGGCCCAGGCGCCCCCTGGTGGGTTGTGCCCACCTCGGGTGCCCCCCGAACCGCCTCTTTACTCTATAAATACCCCAATATTCCAGAAACCCTAGGGGAGTCAACGAAAATCAATTCCAGCCACCGCAAGTTCCAGAACCACCAGATCCAATCTAGACACCATCTCGAAGGGGTTCATCATGTCCATTGGTGCCTCTTCGATGATGCGTGAGTAGTTCTTTGTAGACCTACGGGTCCATAGTTAGTAGCTAGATGGCTTCCTCTCTCTCATTTGATTCTCACTACAATGGTCTCTTGGAGATCCATATGATGGAACTCTTTTTGCAGTGTGTTTGTTGGGATCCGATGAACTTTGAGTTTATGATCAGATATATCTTTTTATCCATAAAAGTCATTTGAGTCTTCTTTGATCGCTTATATGCATGATTGCTTATAGCCTCGTATTTCTTCTATGATATTTGGGTTTTGTTTGGCCAACTTAGTCTATTTATCTTGCAATGGGAAGCGGTGCTTTGTGATGGGTTCGATCTTACGGTGCTTGATCCTAGTGATAGAAGGGGAACCAACACATATGTATCGTTGTTATTAAGGATAACAAGATGGGGTATATTTCTACATAAATAGATCTTGTCTACATCATGTCATTGTTCTTATTGCATTACTCTGTTTTTCCATGAACTTAATGAAGGGGAACATAGTAATTCAAAAAAATTCCTACGATCACGCAAGATCTACCTAGGAGAAGCATAGGAATGAGACGGGAGAGTGTGTCCACATACCCTCGTAGACCAAAAGCGGAAGCGTTTAGTAACGCGGTTGATGTAGTTGAACGTCTTCACGATCCAATCGATCCAAGTACTGAATGTATGACACCTCCGTGTTCAGCACACGTTCAGCATGATGACGTCCCTCGAGCTCTTGATCCAGTAGAGGAACGAGGGAGAGTTTCGTCAGCACGATGGCATGACAATGGTGATGATGAAGTTACCGGCGTAGGGCTTCGCCTAAGCACTATGATGATATGACCGAGGTGTTAAACTGTGGAGGGGGCACCGCACACGGCTAAGAGACTGTTTGTTGTCCTTTGGGGTGCCCCTGGCCACGTATATAAAGGAGGGGGAGAGAGGCCGGCGGCCAGGAGGGGCGCGCCATGGGGGGGGGGTCCTACTTGGACTCCTAGTCCAAGTAGGATTCGCCCCCCTTTTCCTTCTTCCACCGGAGGGAATAGGAAGGAGAGGGAGAGGGAAAGGGAAAGGGGCACCGCCCCTCCTCCTTGTCCTATTCGGACTCCCAATGAGGGGGCGCACAACCACTGATGTTGCTTGAAGCTACGTCGGTATTTCCCCAAAGAGGAAGGGATGATGTAGCACATCGGCGGTAGGTATTTCCCTGAGATATGAAACCAAGGTTATCGAACCAGTAGGAGAACCAAGAATCACAACATAAACAGCCCTACACAGAAATAACAAATCCTTGCAACCCGACGTGTTAAAGGGGTTGTCAATACCTTTCCGGTAACTGTGCCATAAATTGGTGCATGACGGGAGAAAGTTGTAATAGATTGAATAAATTGATCGAAAATAAAATAAAGTGCAGCAAAGTATTTTTGGGTTTTTGGATTGATAGATCTGAAAATAAAAGCAAATAAAAGTAGATCGCAAAGGCAAATAATATGAAAAGAGACCCGGGGCCGTAGATTTCACTAGTGGCTTCTCTCAAGAAAAATAGCAAACGGTGGGTGAAAAAATTACTATTGGGCAATTGATAGAACTTCAAATACTCATGACGGTATCCAGGCAATTATCATTATATAGGCATCACATCCAAGATTAGTAGACCGACTCCTGCCTGCATCTACTACTATTACTCCACACATCGACCGCTATCTAGCATGCATCTAGTGTATTAAGTTCATGGAGAAATGGAGTAATGCAATAAGAATGATGACATGATATAGACAAGATCTATCTATGTAGAGATAGACCCCATCATTTTGTCCTTAGTAGCAATGATACATACGTGTCGGTTCCCCTTCTGTCACTGGGATCAAGCACCGTAAGAACGAACCCACTACAAAGCACCTCTTCCCATTGCAAGATAAATAGATCAAGTTGGCCAAACAAAACACAAATATCAGAGAATAAATACGAGGATATAATCAATCATGCATAAAAGAGATCAAAGAAACTCAAATACTTTCATGGATATAAAAAGATAGGTCTTATCATATACTCAAAGTTCATCGATCCCAACAAACACACCGCAAAAGAGTTACATCATATGGATCTCCAAGAGACCATTGTTTTGAGAATCAAGAGAGAGAGGAAGCCATCTAGCTACTAACTACGGACCCAAAGGTCTACAAAGAACTACTCACGCATCATCGGAGAGGCACCAATGGAGGTAGTGAACCCCATCCGAGATGGTGTCTAGATTGGATCTGGTGGTTCTGGACTCTACGGCGGCTGGATGAATATTTCGTCGACTCCCGTAGGGTTTTGGGAATATTTGGGTATTTATAGAGCAAAGAGGCAGTCCGAGGGCACCCGAGGTGGGCACAACCCACCAGGGCGCGCCTGGGCCTCCTGGCGCGCCCTGGTGGGTTGTGCCCCCCTCGGGGCACCCCCCAGGAGCAGCCAGGGCCCGTTGTGTTCCTTTTGGCCCATAAAAATTCTCCATAAAGTTTCCTGGCATTTGGACTCCGTTTGATATTGATTTTTTGTGATGTAAAAAACATGGAAAAACAGCAACTGGCACTTGGCACTATGTCAATAGGTTAGTACCAAAAAATGATATAAAATGACTATAAAACATCCAAGATTGATAATATAACAGCATGAAAAAATCAAAAATTATAGATACGTTGGAGACGTATTAGCCACCTCCCGTGGGCTTCCCTCTCTCTCCCTTAGGCCCATGTTGGCTCAACACTTCACCGGGGGGGGGGGGGGCGGTAACCCCTCGGCACTCTGGAAAAATACCCGGATCACTCTGAACCATTCCGATGTCCGAATATAACCTTCCAATATATGAATCTTTACCTCTCGACCATTTCAAGACTCCTCGTCATGTCCGTGATCTCATTCGGGACTCCAAAAAAACTTCGGTCACCAAATCACATAACTCATAATACAAATCATCATCGAACGTTAAGCGTGCGGACCCTATGGGTTTGAGAACTATGTAGACATGACCGAGACACGTCTCCGGTCAATAACCAATAGCGGAACCTGGATGCTCATATTGGCTCCTACATATTCTACGAAGATCTTTATCGGTCAAACCGCATAACAACATACGTCATTCCCTTTGTCATCGGTATGTTACTTGCCCGAGATTCGATCGTCGGTATCCTCATACCTAGTTCAATCTTGTTATTGGCAAGTCTCTTTACTCGTTACGTAATGCATCATCTCATAACTAACTCATTAGTCACATTGCTTGCAAGGCTTATAGTGATGTGCATTACCGAGAGGGCCCAGAGATACCTCTCTGATACACGGAGTGACAAATCCTAATCTTGATCTATGCCAACTCAACAAACACCTTCGGAGACACCTGTAGATCATCTTTATATTCACCCAGTTACATTGTGACGTTTTATAGCACACAAAGTATTCCTCCGGTATTCGGGAGTTGCATAATCTCATAGTCAGAGGAATATGTATAAGTCATGAAGAAAATAATAGTAGTAAAACTAAACGATCATTATGCTAAGCTAACGGATGGGTCTTGTCCATCACATCATTATGTGATCCCATTCATCAAATGACAACACATGTCTATGGTTAGGAAACTTAACCATCTTTGATTAACGAGCTAGTCAAGCAGAGGCATACTAGGGACACTCTATTTGTCTATGTACTCACACATGTACTAAGTTTCCAGTTAATACCATTCTAGCATGAATAATAAACATTTATCATGATATAAGGAAATATAAATAGCAACTTTATTATTGCCTCTAGGGCATATATCCTTCAGTCTCCCACTTGCACTAGAGTCAATAATCTAGATTACATGGTAATGATTCTAACACCCATGGAATCATGGTGCTGATCATGTTTTGCTTATGGAAGAGGCTTAGTCAATGGGCCTGCAACATTCAGATCCGTATGTATTTTGCAAATCTCTATGCCTCCCTCCTTTACTTGATCATGGATGGAATTGAAGCGTCTTTTGATGTGTTTGGTTCTCTTGTGAAATCTGGATTCCTTCGCCAAGGCTATTGCTCTAGTATTGTCACAAAAGATTTTTATTGGACCCGATGCACTAGGTATTACACCTAGATCGGATATGAACTTCTTCATCCAAACTCCTTCATTTGATGCTTCCGAAGTAGATATGTACTCCGCTTCACACGTAGATCCCACTACGACGCTTTGCTTGGAACTGCACCAACTTACAGCTCCACCATTCAATATAAATACGTATCCGGTTTGTGACTTAGAGTCATCCGGATCAGTGTCAAAGCTTGCATTGACGTAACCATTTACGACAAGCTCTTTGTCACCTCCATAAACGAGAAACATATCCTTAGTCCGTTTCAGGTATTTTAGGATGTTCTTGACCGCTGTCTAGTGATCCACTCCTAGATTACTTTGGTACCACCTTGCTAAACTTATAGCAAGGCACACATCAGGTCTGGTACACAACATTGCATACATGATAGAACCTATGGCTGAAGCATAGGGAATGACTTTCATTTTCTCTCTATCTTCTGTAGTGGTTGGGCATTGAGTCTGACTCAATTTCACACCTTGTAACACATGCAAGAACCCTTTCTTTGACTGATCCATTTTGAACTTCTTCAAAACTTTATCAAGGTATGTGCTTTGTGAAAGTTCAATTAAGCGTATTGATCTATCTCTATAGATCTTGATGCCCAATATATAAGCACTTCACCGAGGTCTTTCATTGAAAAATTCTTATTCAAGTATCCTTTTATGCTATCCAGAATTTTGTATCATTTCCAATCAACAATATGTCATCCACATATAATATTAGAAATGCTACAGAGCTCCCACTCACTTAATTGTAAACATAGGCTTCTCCAAAAGTCTATATAAAACCATATGCTTTGATCAAACTATCAAAGCGTATATTCCAACTACGAGAGGCTGGCACCAGTCCATAAATGGATCGCTGGAGCTTGCACACTTTGTTAGCTCCTTTAGGATGAACAGAACCTTCTGGTTGCATCATATACAACTCTTCTTTAAGATATCCATTAAGGAATGCAATTTTGACATCCATTTGCCAAATTTCATAATCATAAAATGGGGCAATTTCTAACATGATTCGGACAAACTTAAGCATCGCTACGGGTGAGAAGGTCTCATTGTAGTGAACTCCTTGAACTTGTTGAAAACCTTTCGCAACAAGTCGAGCTTTTTAGACAGTAACATTACCGTCAGCGTCAGTCTTCTTCTTGAAGATCCATTTATTCTCTATGGCTTGTCGATCATCGGGCGAGTCAACAAAAGTCCACACTTTGTTTTCATACATGGATTCCATCTCAGATTTCATGGCCTCAAGCCATTTGCGGAATATGGGCTCATCATCGCTTCCTCATAGTTCGTAGGTTCGTCATGGTCAAGTAACATGACCTCCAGAACAGGGTTACCATACCACTCTGGTGCGGATCGTACTCTGTTTGACCTACGAGGTTCGATAGTAACTTGATCTGAAGTTTCATGATCATCATCATTAGCTTCCTCACTAATTGGTGTAGGAATCACTGGAACTGATTTCTGTGATGAACTACTTTCCAATTCGGGAGAAGGTACAATTACCTCATCAAGTTCTACTTTCCTCCCACTCACTTCTTTCGAGAGAAACTCCTTCTCTAGAAAGGAACCATTCTTAGCAACGAATATCTTGCCTTCGGATCTGTGATAGAAGGTGTACCCAACAGTCTCCTTTGGGTATCCTATGAAGACACATTTCTCCGATTTGGGTTCGAGATTATCAGGTCGAAGCTTTTTCACATAAGCATCGCAGCCCCAAACTTTAAGAAACGACAACTTAGGTTTCTTGCCAAACCACAGTTCATATGGTGTCGTCTCAACGGATTTAGATGGTGCCCTATTTAATGTGAATGCAGCCGTCACTAAAACATAACCCTAAAACGATAGCAGTAAATCAGTAAGAGACATCATAGATCGCACCATATCTAATAAAGTACGGTTACGACGTATGGACACACCATTACGTTGTGGTGTTCCAGGTGGCGTGAGTTGCGAAACTATTCCACATTGTTTCAAATGAAGACCAAACTCATAACTCAAATATTCACCTCCACGATCAGATCGTAGAAACTTTATTTTCTTGTTACGATGATTTTTCACTTCACTCTGAAATTCTTTGAACTTTTGAAATGTTTCAGACTTATGTTTTATTACCTAGATATACCCATATCTGCTCAAATCATCTGTGAAGGTTAGAAAATAACGATACCCGCCACGAGCGTCAACACTCATCGGACCACATACATCAGTATGTATTATTTCCAATAAGTCAGTTGCTCACTCCATTGTTCCGGAGAATGGAGTCTTAGTCATCTTGCCCATGAGGCATGATTGGCAAGCATCAAGTGATTCATAATCAAGTGATTCCAAAATCCCATCAGCATGGAGTTTCTTCATGCGCTTTACACCAATATGACCTAAACGGCAGTGCCATAAATAAGTTGCACTACCATTGTTAACTTTGCATCTTTTGGCTTCAATATTATGAATATGTGTATCACTACAATCGAGATTCAACAAAAATAGACCACTCATCAAGGGTGTATGACCATAAAAGATATTACTCATATAAATAGAACAACCATTATTCTCGGATTTAAATGAATAACCGTCTCGCATTAAACAAGATGCAGATATAATGTTCATGCTCAACGCTGGCACCAAATAACAATTATTTAGGTCTAAAACTAATCCCGACGGTAGATGTAGAGGTAGCGTGCCGACGGCGATCACATCGACTTTGGAACCATTTCCCATGCGCATTGTCACCTCGTCCTCAGCCAATCTTCGTTTAATTCATAGCCCATGTTTCGAGTTGCAAATATGAGCAACAGAACCAGTATCAAATACCCAGGTGCTACTACGAGCATTAGTAAGGTACACATCAATAACATGTATATCAAATATACCTTTCACTTTGCCATCCTTCTTATCAGCCAAATACTTGGGGCAATTCCGCTTCCAGTGACCAGTCCCTTTGCAGTAGAAGCACTCAGCATCGGGCTTAGGTCCAGACTTGGATTTCTTCCCTTGAGAAGCAACTGGCTTGCTGTTCTTCTTGAAGTTCCCCTTCTTCCCTTTGCCCTTTTTTCTTGAAACCAGTGGTCTTGTTCACCATCAACACTTGATGCTCTTCTTGATTTCTACCTCCGCAGCCTTTAGCATCGCGAAGAGCTCGGGAATGTTCTTTTCCATCCCTTGCATATTATAGTTCATCACGAAGCCTTTATAGCTTGGTGGTAGTGATTGAAGAACTCTGTCAATGACACTATCATCAGGAAGATTAACTCCCATCTGAGTCAAGTGGTTATGGTACCCAGACATTCTGAGTATGTGTTCACTGACAGAACTATTCTCGTCCATTTTGCAGTTGCAGAACTTGTTGGAGACTTCATATCTCTCAACTCAAGCATTTGCTTGGAATATTAACTTTTCCTGGAACATCTCATATGCTCCATGACATTCAAAACGTCTTTGAAGTCCCGGTTCTAAGCTGTAAAGCATGGCACACTAAACTATCGAGTAGTCATCGGCTTTACCCTGCCAGACATTCATAACGTCCGGAGTTGCTCCTACAGCGGGTCTTGCACCTAGCGGTGCTTCCAGGACGTAATTCTTTTGTGCATGAATGAGAATAATCCTCAAGTTATGGACCCAGCCCGTGTAGTTGCAACCATCATCTTTCAACTTAGCTTTCTCTAGGAACACATTAAAATTCAAGGGAACAGTAGCACGACCATTGATCTACAATAACATAGATATGCAAAAACTATCAGGTACTAAGTTCATGATAAATTAAAGTTCAACTAATCATATTACTTAAGAACTCCCACTTAGATAGACATCGCTCTAGTCATCTAAATGATCACGTGATCCATATCAACTAAACCATGTCCGATCATCACGTGAGATGGAGTAGTTTTCAATGGTGAACATCACTATGTTGATCATATCTCCTATATGATGCACGTTCAACCTTTCGGTCTCAGTGTTCCGAGGCCATATCTGCATACGCTAGGCTCGTAAAGTTTAAGCCGAGTATTCTGCATGTGCAAAACTGGCTTGCACCTGTTGTATGTGAATGTAGAGCTTATCACACCCAATCATCATGTGGTGTCTCGGCACGACGAACTGTAGCAATGGTGCATACTCAGGGAGAACACTTATACCTTGAAATTTAGTGAGGGATCATCTTATAATGCTACCGCCGTACTAAGAAAAATAAGATTCATAAAGGATAAACATCACATGCAATCAAAATATGTGACATGATATGGCCATCATCATCTTGTGCCTTTGATCTCCATCTCCAAAGCACCGTCATGATCTCCATCATTACCGGCTTGACACCTTGATCTCCATCGTAGCATCGTTGTCGTCTCGCCAACTATTGCTTCCATGACTATCGCTACCACTTAGTGATAAAGTAAAGCAATTGCATGGCGATTGCATGTCATACTATAAAGCGACAACCATAAAGCTCCTCCCAGTTGCCGTTAACTTTTACAAAACATGATCATCTCATACAACAATTTATATCTCATCACGTCCTGACCATATCACATCACAACATGCCCTGCAAAAACAAGTTAGACGTCCTCTACTTTGTTGTTGCAAGTTTTACGTGGCTGCTACAGGCTTCTAGCAAGAACCGTTCTTACCTACGCATCAAAACGCAATGATTTTTCATCAAGTGTGTTGTTTTAACCTTCAACAAGGACCGGTCGTAGTTAAACTCGATTCAACTAAGTTTGGAGAAACAGACACCCGCTAGCCACCTGTGTGCGAAGCACGTCGGTAGAACCAGTCTCATGAACACGGTCATTTAATGTCGGTCCGGGCTGCTTCATCCAACAATACCGTCGAATCAAAGTAAGATGTTGGTGGTAAGCAGTATGACTATTATCACCCACAACTCTTTGTGTTCTACTCGTGCATATAACATCTACGCATAGACCAGGCTCGGATGCCACCGAAGGGGAACGTAGTAATTAGCAAAAATTCCTACGATCACGCAAGATCTATCTAGGAGAAGCATAGCAACGAGACGGGAGAGTGTGTCCACGTACCCTCGTAGACCGAAAGCAGAAGCGTTTAGTAACACGGTTGATGTAGTCGAACGTCTTCATGATCCAAGTACTGAACGTACGACACCTTCGTGTTCAGCACACGTTCAGCACGATGACGTCCCTCGAGCTCTTGATCCAGTAGAGGGACGAGGGAGAGTTCCGTCAGCATGATGGCGTGGCAACGGTGATGATGAAGTTATTGATACGTCTCCAACGTATCTAATTTTTCTCACGCTTTTCCTCTTGTTTTGGACTCTAATTTGCATGATTTGAATGAAACTAACCCCGGACTAACGTTGTTTTCAGCAGAACTACCATGGTGTTATTTTTGTGCAGAAATATAAGTTCTTGGAATGGAACGAAACTTTTTGAGGATTTTTATACCAATAATAAGAATTTCTGGAGCCAAGACCTACCGGGGAGGGGCCCCTGGGTGAGCACAACCCACCAGGGTGCGCCCCCCCTGGCACGCCCAGGTGGGTTGTACCCCCCTGGTGGCCCCACTGATGACCCTCCTGATACTATAAAATCACATTATTCCAGAAAAAATCAGGGAGAAAGAATTATCGCGATCCACGAGACGGAGCCGCCGCCAAGCCCTGTTCTTCCTTAGGAGGGCAGATCTGGAGTCCGTTTGGGGCTCCGGAGAGGGGGGTCTTCGATCTTCATCATCACCAACCTATCTCCATCACCAATTCCATGATGCTCCCCGCTGGGAGTGAGTAATTCCTTCGTAGGCTCGCTGGTCGGTGAGGAGTTGGATGAGATTCATCATGTAATCGAGTTAGTTTTGTTCGGGCTTGATCCCTAGTATCGACCATGTTCTTAGATTGATGTTGCTATGACTTTGCAATGCTTAATGCTTGTCACTTTGGGCCCAGGTGCCATGATTTCAGATCTAAACCGTTTATGAATTCATCATTATATCCATGTTTTAGATCCGATCTTGCAAGTTATAGTCACCTACTATGGTTATGATCCGGCAACCCCGGAGTGACAACAACCGGGCCCACTCCCGGTGATGACCATAGTTTGAGGAGTTCATGTATTCATTATGTGTTAATGCTTTGTTTCGGTTCTCTATTAAAAGGAGGCCTTAATATCCCTTAGTTTCCAAATGGACCCCGCTGGCACGGGAGGGTGGGACAAAAGAGGTCATGCAAGTTCTTTTAATAAAGCACATATGACTATTTACGGAATACATGCCTACATTATATCGATGAACTAGAGCTAGTGCCGTATCGCCCTAGGTTATAAATGTCTCATGATGAATATCATCCAACAAGTCACTGATCCAATGCCTACGAATTTGTCCTTATTGATCTTGTTGCGTTACTATTGCTATCATCACTGTTACACTTGCTACAATTTACTGCTATCTCTGTTACTGTTACCTTTGCTACTGTCACTACTATCAAAACTATCAAACTACTTTGCTACTGATCATATTGCTCCAGATAATTAATCTCTAGGTGTGGTTGAATTGACAACTCAGCTTCTAATACCTTCAAATATTCTTTGGCTCCCCTTGTGTTGAATCTATAAATTTTGGTTGAATACTCTACCCTCGAAAACTGTTGCAATCCCCTATACTTGTGGGTTATCAAGACCTTTTTCTGGCGTCGTTGCCGGGGAGCATAGCTATATTTTTTAAGTCACTTGGGATTATTATCATATTATCACTATGATGAATCTGAAGGATCCAAAGACTAAAGTATTTCCCTCAAGGACAAGGGGAGGTAAGGAACTGCCATCCAGTTCTGCTTTAGATTCACCTTCTGTTATGAGTAAACTTGCAACACCACCACATGCTATTAATTCTGATATGTCGCAAGTTATTGATGATGCTACTTCCACCATGAATGATGCTTATGATGATGCAAGTACCTTGCTTGATAATGATGACGTGCCACTTGGTGAATTTCTTGATAAACAAATTGCTAGAGTTATACAACATGATGTTGAATCTGATGATGAGCTTGAAACTGAATCTCCTAAAACACCTGCTAGAACTAGCCTTCCTAGATATGAATTGCCTAAGATACCAGAAGGTTATGTTATGAGTGAATAAGCAACTAGAGATATTCTCGCTTGCAATGATAGAGATGATCTAGAGAAATTACTATGCAAGTATAAATAAAAATCTTTGAATGCTAGAATGAAATGTGATCCTAAGTTTGCTACTTCACCTATCTGTATTGCTGATAAGGATTATGAATTCTCTGTCGGCCCAGAGTTAATTACTCTGGTTGAATCTGATCCTTTCCATGGTTATGAAACTGAAACTGTTGTGGCACATCTTACTAAGTAGAATGACATATCCACCCTTTTTACACATGATGAGAAAACTTTTTATTACTTTAGCCTCAAATTATTTCCTTTCTCATTAAAGGGTGATGCTAAAGCTTGGTACAATACTCTTGCTCCTGGTTGTGTGCGTAGTCCCCAGGATATGGTTTATTACTTCTCTAAAAAATATTTTCCTGCTCATATGAAACAAGCTGCCTTACAGGAAATATTTAACTTTGTGCAAACTAAAGAAGAGAGTCTCCCGCAAGCTTGGGGGAGGCTTTGCCAGTTACTTAATGCTTTGCCTGACCATCCTCTTAAGAAAAATGAAATACTTGATATCTTCTATAATGGACTAACCGATGCTTCTAGGACTTCCTAGATAGTTGTGCTGGTTGTGTTTTCAGGGAACGAACTATTGGACAAGCTGAAGAATTATTGAATAACATATTGAAAAATTATGATGATTGCACTATTCCTGAACCACCGCCTAAACCCACTCTGAAGAAGAGGGGAATATTATATCTCAGTCCCGAAGATATGCAAGAGACAAAGAAATCTATGAAGGAAAAAGGTATTAAAGCTGAGGATTTTAAATTTTTACCTCCTATTGAAGAAATACATGGGCTTAATACACCACCAATGCATAAGGTGGTAGAGGTAAATTCTCTTATGAAGTTTAATGAAAATGATAATCCTCAGAATATGCATCCTAGTCAATGCCTCTATGAGTTTGAAAACTACATTAGAAAACAAGATCACTTCAATGCAAATGTTATGAAACAATTGAAATATAATTCTAATATGATTGCTCGCTTGAGTGACTTGTTATTTCGAATATCAAATGATGTTAGAGGTGTTGGAAAACATGCTTCTATGATTCATACTCAATTAGAACAAGTTGCTAAATCTCAAAGAGAATTGCTTGATGAAATGAATCATAATATGCATGACTTTGTTGTTAGAGTTGCAACTAGAGGAGGTAAAATGACTCAGGAACCACTTTATCCTGAGGGACACCCTAAAAGAATTGAACAAGATTCACAAAGAGCCAACATTAGTGCACCTAGTCCTTCCAGGAAGAAAAAGAAAAAGAAAAATGATAGGACTTTGCACACTCCTAGTGAACCTGAAATAGAAAAGCCTCCTAATAATGAAAATGAAACTTCTATCTCTGATGCTGAAACCCAATCTGGTAAAGAACACTCACCTAATGACAATGAAAAAATATAATGATGAGGTTCATGAAAACTCTCAACCAACAAATGATAAAGAACTAGATAATGATGTTGAGATAGAACCACCTGTTGATCTTGATAACCCACAAGCTAAAAATAAAAGATATGACAAAAGAGACTTCATTGCTAGAAAACACGGTAAAGAAAGAGAACCGTGGGTTCAAAAACCTATGCCTTTTCCACCCAAGTCAACTAAAAAGAATGATGATGAAGAATTTGAACGCTTTGCTGAAATGTTGAGGCTAGTCTTTTTGTGTACTCGCTTGACTGATATCTTGAAAATGCCTCCTTATGCAAAGTATATGAAAGACACCATCACAAATAAGAGAAAAATACCAGAAGCTGAAATCTCCACTATGCTTGCTAATTATACTTTTAAAGATGGAGTACCTAAAAAACTTGCAGATCCGGGAATACTAACTATACCTTGCTCTATCAAAAAGAATTATGTGAAAACTCCTTTGTGTGATTTAGGAGCTAGTGTTAGTGTTATGCCTTTCTCTTTATATAAAAGACTTGACTTGAATAAACTCACACTTACTGATATATCTTTGCAAATGGCTGACAAATCAAATGCCATACATATCGGTATCTGTGAGGATGTGCCCGTTGTTGTTGCTAATGTTACTATTTTGACTGACTTTGTTATACTTGAGATGCTCGAGGACGACAACATGTCGATTATCCTTGGTAGACCCTTCTTGAATACTACAGGGGCCATTATTGATTGCAATAAAAGCAAGGTCACTTTTCATATCAATGGTAATGAGCATACGGTGCATTTTCCGAAGAAATAATTCCAAGTGAATGGTATTAATGTTATTGAAAAATCTTCGACAATCACTATTGGAAGTTTTCAAATATGTCTACCTACTGTCAAAAAGAAATATGAAATGCTTATTGTTGGGGAAATGCATATCCCCATTGAGGTAACCTAGTGACTTACGAAAGTTCTTCGGTTTCATGCTAATCGTAAGTGGTTGTTAATAAGACTTGATCAACCTTATTAATGAATCATTTTTGAACGGTATGAAGTTGATGAATTTAGTAAGCACTATTTTTTGTCCCTACCTTTTGTTTTCTGTTTTTATTAGTTAAATAAAATAAAATGCCATGTTTTGTCTGTTTTCTGAATTTCCCGTGCAATAAAGAAATGACCCAAAAAATAAAAGTTCTCAGAATGCCCTGAAAATTTTATATGATTTTTTCCTGAATATTTAAGAAATTTTGGTGCAAAAATAACCAGAGGGGGTGCACCAGGTGGGCACAACCCACCCGGGCGCGCCAGCACCCCCTGGTGCGCCTTGGGGGGTTGTGGTCCCCACGTGGGCCCCCTCACTTATCTCTTCATCCCACATTGTCACCTACCTCCAGAAAAAATCGGTCTCCCTCTCTCTCCTGAGTTCTTGCTCATTTTGCTGCCAATTTTGATCTCTTTGCTCGAAGCTCCATTTCCGAAACTGTTTCGGGAGATTGTTGCTTGGTATGTGACTCCACCATTTGTCCAATTAGTTTTTGTTTTAGTGGATTATACTTTGAATAATTAGCTACTCTTGGTGCTGCTGTAGATGTGCTTACATGTTGAATTCTTAGTGTTCTAAGTTGTTTGAATGCTTGTTATGGCCTCTATGTATCCCTATGAGTAGTTTCTGTCAATCTTACAAAGTTTTGTTGATAGATTTTTGTCACTCCAAAAATTTTATTTTCAGAAAATTATATGCGGACATGAATATCTTCAGGAAATACGGCTCAAGGGAGAACTCCAAGGGTGTTATTGGGTAGTCTTCTGACAATGATCTCCACCCTCGGAGGTTGGCAGAGGTACGGCCGTGCGAATGGCCGCACATCCCGTACCTGTAAGAAGCTGGAATTCATGATGAGTTAATGCAATCCATTGCCAATGCCGGTCTCACCGACTTCATCACAGATGAGTGTGACCAGCACCAAATCCTCACAAATATGTTTGTTCAAAGCTTTACTTTCTTGCCTAGAAATAATTCTCCTGGAGTGAGCTTTGATCTATATGCTGAAAATCATCAGATACCACTTACTGAGTTTTGTGACATATGCTTGATCCCTTCTGACGGGAACTTGGCCGAGCCTAGGCCGACTGGGTTTGAGGATTTCTATCGCACTTTGACAGTGGGTGATGAGAGGAGAGTGTCATCCATCACTGCCGGTGGTTTACATTTTCCTGTTGTTCGTTACTTTGCATATTTCATTACCAAATGCCTGCTTGCTAGGGAGAAGGTGGGTGCACTTAGTTCACCAGACCTTGCTTTTTTACGTAGTGCCATTGAGGGCGACAACACGTATAGCTTGGGGGCTATCGTGGCTCGTCGCCTGCACCTTAATAATTCTCAGGGCAAAATACATGGTGGGATTTATGCTACTCGTTTGGCGACTCACCCCGAGGTTGAGATACGCCCTCATGATTTCCCTCTTACCAAAGTTTACCTAGACCGTGCAGCCATGGATCACCATCACTTTCTTGCACATGATCGTCCTGACATTGCCATTCCATATAACTTGGTCTATATCATTGACACTCGTGATGTTATTGTTGGGGAACACAGTATTTCAAAAAAAAAATCCTATGATCATGCAAGATCTATCTAGGAGATGCATAGCAACGAGCGGGGAGAGTGTGTCCATGTACCCTCATAGACCGAAAGCGGAAGCGTTATGAAACGCGGTTGATGTAGTCGAACGTCTTCGTGATCCAACCGATCAAGTACCGAACACACGACACCTCCGTGATCTGCACACGTTCATCTCGGTGACGCCCCTCGTCCTTGCTACGTCTTGAGCTTGCGTTGGATATCCCCGAAGAGGAAGGGATGATGCAGCAGAGTAGCGTAAGTATTTCCCTCAGTTTTTGAGAACCAAGGTATCAATCCAGTAGGAGGCCACGCTCAAGTCCCTCGTACCTACACAAAAACAATAGCTCAACGCAACCAACGCGCTTAGGGGTTGTCAATCCCTTCACGGTCGCTTCACGGTCGCTTACGAAAACGATAGCTACTTGCAACCAACGCGATTAGGGGTTGTCAATCCCTTCACGGTCACTTACGAGAGTGAGATCTGATAGATATAATATTTTTGGTATTTTTGGTATAGAGATGCAAAGTAAAAAGTAAAAGCAAATTAAAAAATCAAAGCAAGATTAAAGTGATGGAGATTAATATGATGAGAATAGACTCGGGGGCCATATGTTTCACTAGTGGTTTCTCTCAAGAGCATAAGTATTCTACGGTGGGTGAACAAATTAATGTTGAGCAATTGACAGAATTAAGCATAGTTATGAGAATATCTAGGCATGATCATGTATATAGGCATCACATCCGTGACAAGTGGACCGAAACGATTCTGCATCTACTACTATTACTCCACTCATCGACCGCTATCCAACATGCATCTAGAGTATTGAGTTAAAAATAGAGTAACGCCTTAAGCAAGATTACATGATGTAGAGAGATAAATTCATGCAATATGAAATAAACCCCATCTTGTTATCCTCGATGGCAATGATACAATACGTGCCTTGCTGCCCCTTCTGTCACTGGGAAAGGACACGGCAAGATCGAACCCAAACCTAAGCACTTATCCCATGGCAAGAACTGCCAATCTAGTTGGCCAAACCAAACGGATAATTCGAAGTGACTTGCAAAGATAACCAATCATACATAAAAGAATTCAGAGATATTTCAAATATTATTCATAGATAGACTTGATCATAAACCCACAATTCATCGGTCTCAACAAACACACCGCAAAAATAAGATTACATTGAATAGATCTCCACAAGAGAGGGGGAGAACTTTGTATTGAGATCCAAAAAGAGAGAATAAGCCATCTAGCTACTAACTATGGACCCGAAGGTCTGAGGTAAACTACTCACACTTCATCGTAGGGGCTATGATGATGTAGAAGCCCTCCGTGATGACGACCCTCTCCGGCGGAGCTCCGAAACAGGCCCCAAGATGGGATCTCGTGGATACAAAAAGTTGTGGCGGTGGAATTAGGTTTTTGGCTCCTGTTCTGATCGTTTGGGGGTACGTAGGTATATATAGGAGGAAGGAGTACGTCGGTGGAGCACCGAGGGGCCCACGAGGCAGGGGGCGTGCCCTAGGGGGGCACGCCCCCCACCCTCGTAACCGCCTCTCTGATGCCTTGGCGTAGGGTCCAAGTCTCCTGGACCACGTTCAGTGAGAAAATCACGTTCCCAAAGGTTTCATTCCGTTTGGACTCCGTTTGATATTCCGTTTCTTCGAAACACTGAAATAGGCAAAAAACTGCAATTCTGGGCTGGGCCTCCGGCTAATAGGTTAGTCCCAAAAATAATATAAAAGTGGAAAATAAAGCCCAATATAGTCCAAAATAGTAGATAATATAGCATGGAGCAATCAAAAATTATAGATACGTTGGAGACGTATCAGGCATCCCCAAGCTTAATTCCTGCTCGTCCTCGAGTCGGTAAATGATAAAAAGAGAATTTTTTATGCGGAGTGCTACTTGGCATAATTTAAATGCAAATCTTCTTAATTGTGGTATGAATATTCAGATTAGGAAGATTCAATACAAAAGTTCATATTGACATAAAGAATAATAATACTTCAAGCAAACCAACAAAGCAATTATGTTTTCTCGAAGTAACATGGCCAAAGAAAGTTTATCCCTACAAAATCATATAGTTTAGTCATGCTCCATTTTCGCCACACAAGAATGCTCTCATCGTGCACAACCCCCATGACAAGCCAAGCTATTGTTTCATACCTTAATAAACTTTCACGCAATACATGAGCGTGAGCCATGGATATAGCACTATGGGTGGAATAGAATGATGGGGGTTATGTGGAGAAGACAAAAAGGAGAAAGTCTCACATCAACGAGGCTAATCAATGGGCTATGGAGATGCCCATCAATTGATGTTAATGCAAGGAGTAGGGATTGCCATGCAACGGATGCACTAGAGCTATAAATGTATGAAAACTCAACAAAAGAAACTAAGTGGGTGTGCATCCAACTTGCTTGCTCACGAAGACCTAGGGCACTTGAGGAGGTCCATTGTTGGAATATACAAGCCAAGTTCTATAATGAAAATTCCCACTAGTATATGAAAGTGATAACTCAAGAGACTCTCTATATGAAGAACATGGTGCTACTTTGAAGCACAAGTGTGGAAAAAAAGGAATAGTAGCATTGCCCCTTTTTATTTATTTTCTTCTTTTTTGGGGGGCCTTCTTTTTTTCTTTGGCCTTTCTCTTTTTTTGGGACAATGCTCTATTGAATGATGATCATCACACTTCTATTTATTTACAACTCAATGATTACAACTCGATACTAGAACAAAGTATGACTCTATATGGATGCCTCCGGCGGTGTACCGGCATATGCAATGAATCAAGAGTGACAAGTATGAAAAAATTATGAATGGTGGCTTTGCCACAAATACTATGTCAACTACATGATCATGCTAAGCAATATGACAATGATGAATGTGTCATGATAAACTAGATGGTGGAAAGTTGCATGGCAATATATCTCGGAATGGCTATGGAAATGCCATAATAGGTAGGTATGGTGGCTGTTTTGAGGAAGATATAAGGAGGTTTATGTGTGAAAGATCATATCATATCACAGGGTTTGGATGCACCGGCGAAGTTTGCACCAACTCTCGATGTGAGAAAGGGCAATGCACGGTACCGTAGAGGCTAGCAATGATGGAAGGGTGAGAGTGCGTATAATCCATGGACTCAACATTAGTCATAAAGAACTCATATACTTATTGCAAAAATCTACAAGCCATCAAAAACCAAAGTATTACACGCATGCTCCTAGGGGGATAGATTGGTAGGAAAAGACCATCGCTCGTCCCCGACCGCCACTCATAAGGAGGACAATCAAATAACACCTCATGTTTCAAATTTGTTACATAACGTTTACCATACGTGCATGCTATGGGACTTGCAAACTTCAACACAAGCACTTATCAAATTCACAATTACTCAAATAGCATGACTTTGATATTATTACCTCCATATCTCAAAACAATTATCAAGCATCCAACTTTTCTTAGTATTCAACACACTCAAAAGAAAGTTTCACAAATCTTGAATACCAAGCATGTTATTATTAAGCAAATTACCATGCTATTAAGATTCTCAAAATAATTTAAGTGAATCATGAGAGATCAATAGTTTCTTTAAAACAAATCCACCACCATGCTCAAAAAATCTAAGTGAAGCACATAGAGCAAAATTATAACGCTCAAAAGATATAAGTGAAGCACATAGAGCAAAACTACTTAGCTCAAAAGATATAACTGAAGCACATAGAGTATTCTATCAAATTTTAGTCCATGTATAGCTCTCTCAAAAGGTGTGTACCGCAAGGATGATTGTGTCATACTAAAACACAAAGACAAAAATAATACAAGACGCTCCAAGCAAAACACATATCATGTTGGTGAATAAAAATATAGCTCCAAGTAAATTACCGATGGAAGTGGACGAAAGAGGGGATGCCTTCCGGGGCATCCCCAAGCTTTGACTTTTTGGTCTCCTTGGATTATCTTGGGGGTGACATGGGCATACCCAATATTAGGCTCTTTCCACTCCTTGTTCCATAATCCATCACAAGAATTCACCCAAAACTTGAAAACTTCACAACACAAAACTCAAAATAGAAAACTCGTGAGCTCCGTTAGAGAAAGAAAACAAAAGACCACTTCAAGGTACTGTAATGAACTCATTATTTATTTATATTGGTGTTAAACCTACTGTATTCCAACTTCTCTATGGATTATAAACTACTTTACTAACCATAGATTCATCAAAATAAGCAAACAACACACGAAAAACTGAATCTGTCAAAAACAGAACAGTCTGTAGTAATCTGTAGCTATCACAAGATCTGGAACCACAAAAATTATAAAATAAATTTCTGGACGTGAGGAATTTATCTACTAATCATCTGCAAAAATAATTAACTAAATATCACTCTCCAAATAAAAATTACAGCAGTTCTCGTGAGCGCTAAAGTTTCTGTTTTTTACAGCAAGTTCAACAAGACATTCCCCAAGTCTTCCCAACGGTTCTACTTGGCACAAACACTAATTAAACACAAAAAACACAACCAAAAAGAGGCTAAATAATTTATTTATTACTAAGCAGCAGAAAAAAGTAAGGAATAAAAATAAAATTGGGTTGCCACCCAACAAGCGCTATCGTTTAACGCCCCTAGCTAGGCATAAAAGCGAGGATAGATCTAGATATTGCCATCTTTGGTAGGCAATCCATAAGTGGCTCTCATGATAGTTTAATATGGCAATTTTATTTTATTTCTTGGAAAGTGTTCCATGCCCTTTTTTAATGGAAATTGAAATCTAATATTCCATTCCTTCATATCAATAACCGCACCAACCGTTCTAAGGAAAGGTCTACCAAGAATAATAGGGCAAGAAGGATTGCAATCTATATCGAGAACAATGAAATCTACGGGCACATAATTCCTATTTGCAACAATAATAACATCATTAATCCTTCCCATAGGTTTCTTAATAGTATAATCCGCAAGATGCAAGTTTAGAGAGCAATCATCAAAATTGCGGAAATCTAGCAAATCACACAAAGTTTTGGGAATAGTAGAGACACTAGCACCCAAATCACACAAAGCATAAAACTCATGATCTTTAATTTTAATTTTAATAGTTGGTTCCCACTCATCATAGAGTTTTCTAGGGATAGAAACTTTCAACTCAAGTTTTTCTTCATAAGATTGCATCAAGGCATCAACAATATGTTCGGTGAAGGCTTTATGTTGACTATAAGCATGTGGAGAATTTAGCACGGATTGCAACAAGGAAATACAATCAATTAAAGAGCAAATTTCATAATTAAATTCCTTGAAATCCAATATAGTGGGTTTAGCAACATCTAGATTTTTATTTCTTTCAATCCCACTTTCATCAATTTCATCATAAAGATCTAAATACTCCGAATTTTTAGAACGCCTTCTAGGTAAAGGAAGATCATATTCAGTTTCATCAAGATTCATATTGCAAAACAAAGATTTAATAGGAGACACATCAATAACTTTTAGATCTTCATCTTGATTTTCATAGGAATTCAGTTTAGCGGCCATCTTATTGACTAAGGTGGCTTGCATATCCAAAATTTCAGCGGTCATCTTTTCTAGACGAGCAATTTGGGATCTTATACCATCAAATTCTTTAGACATATCATCAAGCTCTTTATTCATATAACTCATAATTTTTTTGTTCCTTAAGCTCGTTTTTAAAGAAATTATTATGCTCAAATTGCAAAACCATAAACTTCCTAACGTTGGTTTCGATCTCCTCTAACCTTTTAAGGTGAAGATCACCAAATCTCGGTTGAGCCATCGCGACAAACAAAAAGGCAAGCGGGCAAAAGAGGCAAATAGAGAGGGAGGATAGAGAGAGAGAGGGCGAATAAAATGGCAAGGGTGAAGTGGGGGAGAGGAAAACGAGAGGCAAATGGCAAATAATGTAATACGAGAGATAGGGATTGTGATGGGTACTTGGTATGTTGAGTTTTTGGGTAGACTCCCCGGTAACGGCGTCAGAAATCCTTCTTGCTACGTGTTGAGCTTGCGTTGGATTTCCCCGAAGAGGAAGGGATGATGCAGCAGAGTAGCGTAACTATTTCCCTCAGTTTTTGAGAACCAAGGTATCAATCAAGTAGGAGGCCATGCTCAAGTCCCTCGTACCTGCACAAAACAATAGCTACTCGCAACCAACACGATTAGGGGTTGTCAATCCCTTCACGGTCACTTACGAGAGTGAGATCTGATAGATACAATATTTTTGGTATTTTTGGTATAGAGATGCAAAGTAAAAAGTAAAAGCAAAGTAAAAAAAGCAAAGCAAGATTAAAGTGATGGAGATTAATATGATGAGAATAGACCCGGGGGCCATAGGTTTGACTAGTGGCTTCTCTCAAGAGCATAAGTATTCTACGGTGGGTGAACAAATTACTGTTGAGCAATTGACAGAATTGAGCATAGTTATGAGAATATCTAGGCATGATCATGTATATAGGCATCACGTCCGTGACAAGTAGACCGAAACGATTCTGCATCTACTACTATTACTCCACTCATCGACCGCTATCCAGCATGCATCTAGAGTATTAAGTTAAAAACAGAGTAACGCCTTAAGCAAGATGACATGATGTAGAGAGATAAATTCATGCAATATGAAATAAACCCCGTCTTGTTATCCTCGATGGCAACGATACAATACGTGCCTTGCTGCCCCTTCTGTCACTAGGAAAGGACACCGCAAGATTGAACCCAAAGCTAAGCACTTCTCCCATGGCAAGAACTACCAATCTAGTTGGCCAAACCAAACGGATAATTCGAAGAGACTTGCAAAGATAACCAATCATACATAAAAGAATTCAGAGAAGATTCAAATATTATTCATAGATAGACTTGATCATAAACCCACAATTCATCGGTCTCAACAAACACACCGCAAAAAGAAGATTACATCGAATAGATCTCCATAAGAGAGGGGGAGAACTTTGTATTGAGATCCAAAAAGAGAGAAGAAGCCATCTAGCTACTAACTATGGACCCGAAGGTCTGAGGTAAACTACTCACACTTCATCGGAGGGGCTATGCTGGTGTAGAAGCCCTCCGTGATGACGGCCCTCTCCGGCGGAGCTCCGGAAAAGGCCCCAAGATGGGATCTCATGGATACAGAAAGTTGTGGTGGTGGAATTAGGTTTTTGGCTCCTGTTCTGATTGTTTGGGGGTACGTAGGTATATATAGGAGGAAGGAGTACGTCGGTGGAGCACCGAGGGGCCCACGAGGCAGGGGCGCGCCCTAGGGGGGAGCCCCCCACCCTCGTGACCGCCTCTCTGTTGCCTTAGCGTAGGGTCCAAGTCTCCTGGATCACGTTCAGTGAGAAAATCACGTTCCCGAAGGTTTCATTCCATTTGGACTCCGTTTGATATTCCGTTTCTTCGAAACACTGAAATAGGCAAAAAAACAGCAATTCTGGGCTGGGCCTCCGGTTAATAGGTTAGTCCCAAAAATAATATAAAAGTGGAAAATAAAGCCCAATATAGTCCAAAACAGTAGATAATATAGCATGGAGCAATCAAAAAAATATAGATACGTTGGAGACGTATCAGTCCTCTTGATCCAGTTGACGCCGAGGGAGAGTTTCGTCAAAACGATGGCGTGATGACGGTGATGATGAAGTTACCGACGCAGGGCTTCGCCTAAGCACTACGACGATATGACCGAGGTGGAATTCTGTGGAGGGGGGCACCGCACACGGCTAAACAACCAACTTGTGTGTTCTAGGGTGCCCCCCTCCCCACGTATATAAAGGAGGGAGGGGGAGGCTGGCAGGCCCTCATAGGCGCGCCAAGGGGGAGGAATCCTCCTCCTAGTAGGAGTAGGACTCCCCCCTTTCCTAGTCCTACTAGGAGAAGAAGGAAGGAGGGGGCGCCACCCCTCCCCCTAGTCCAATTCGGACTAGGCCCATGGGGGCGCACGGCCAGTCCTTGGCAGCCCCTCTTTCTTTCCCTTAGGCCCAATAAGGCCCATTACTTCTCCGGTGGTTCCAATAACCCTTTTCCGGCACTCCAATATATATCTGGTGACCCCCGGAACTCATTCGGTGTCCGAATATAGTCATCCAATATATCAATATTTATGTATCGACCACTTAGAGACTCCTCGTTATGTCCGTGATCACATCCGGGACTCCGAACTGCCTTCGGTACAGCAAAACACATAAACTCATAATACCAATTGTCATCAAACGTTAAGCGTGTGGACTCTACTGGTTCGAGAACTATGTATACATGACCGAGACTCATCTCCGGTCAATAACCAATAGCGGAACCTGGATGCTCATATTGGTTCCTACATATTCTACGAAGATCTTTATTGGTCAAACCGCAAAACAACATACGTTGTTCCCTTTGTCATCGGTATGTTACTTGCCCGAGATTCGATCGCCGATATCTCAATACCTAGTTCAATATCGTTACTGGCAAGTCTCTTTACTCGTTCCGTAATGCATCATCCCACAACTAAGTCATTAGTCACATTGCTTGCAAGGCTTATAGTGATGTGCATTACCAAGAGGGCCCAGAGATACCTCTCCGATACACGGAGTGACAAATCCTAATCTCGATCTATGCCAACTCAACAAACACCATCGGAGACACCTGTAGAGCATCTTTATAATCGCCCACTTACGTTGTGACGTTTGATAGCACACTAAGTGTTCCTCTGGTATTCGGGAGTTGCATAATCTCATAGTCATAGGAACATGCACTAGTACAGTGAGCTCCTAAACAAACGGTTTAAAACCCCTTTCCGCGACGGCATCTGGAACCGTCGCCAAGTGAGTGTGGGCGATAGGGGGGTCCTTCCCACACGACCCAGAAACCATCGGGGATATGCCCTCCTGGCACACACGTTCGGCAAAATGAGGTCGTGTGCGACCGGTGAGCGCTCAAATACAGAAATACATATAGTAGATCTAACAAATACAATTATACTACAAAATTGTTTTCGGTCGCAAGTACATCCCACACAGTCAGTCCCCGCTAAACGTTTCCATTCGTATGTACATCCCACACAGTCGCTAGAAGGAAAACGTTTCCGTTCGCAGGTACATCACACACAATTTTTCCCGTTAAATCGCTTGCGTTATTGAATATATCACACACGGTCCATGGAAGAAACTGTGTGGCAAAGGCTATCCATCACACACAGTTTTCATGTGGTAAAAGTTTGCGCAAGGTGGCCTAACGCAAACAGTTTTCAAGAGAAAGTCGTGTGTGATTGTTCATTGATCTAACATGGTTTATTCCTAGAAACTGTGTGTGTTGCCTGAGGTCATCGCCCACGGTATTTTTTAACAACCGTTTGCAATAGCAAAACCTAATTAGCAGGCTAATTATCCGAGTATTCATAATCCATTTATTAATCTAATTGACAGTTGATATTAAGCACACAATATATTTCATTTTCATAATTGAAATACATCAGAGTACAACATCATATAGCTTCAGCACTCAGCTACCCCATTACACAACTACGCCAGGACCAAGTTTCACATGCAACATCTATAACCTTTCGAAATTAGCATCATAGACAGTACATAGACAGATGTATCTCATCTGGAAAACTGCTGAAGCAGAAGGCGAATATTGAGCCTTCATTGATGTTGAAGGTCTTTGTAACTTTAGGCTGGTGCCTGTGGATGATTGACTGTCCATCCTTCATCCTCTTCAGGATCACTTCAATATTGAACCATGTGTGTTGTATGAATACCTTCCTCGCCTCCTGACCATACAGGTGGTTTGAGAGGTAATCATTAGTGAACTGCTTTGGAAAGGCCTAATGTGCATAAATATCTTCGCTATATTGGAAATGGGGCAAAGGAATAAAAAAAGCAAGGTATAATAGTTAGTACCATCCTGTAGTGAACTGATGTCTTCTTCATTGTGCAGATAAAGATCTTGTTGTTTTTTGTCGCTAATTTCTTTATCCTAACAATCTTTATGAGTTTCTTGATTTGACTGATATTCATGGACAACTCATTTCCCCATATGCAAAAAGGGTCGAACAGTGGGTCAAAACCTCTGACAGCAGGACCTACATGTGCAAGACCAAATTGTTAAAAACCTAAATATTAGAATGGTTCCTGCAATTGCACAATAATGTGCTATTAGACAACGGACCATGCATGTGCTAACCTCCATTGTAAACCTCGGTGCTTCCCATTGTTTCCCTGCAACACATATAAGGTAGTTAGTCATCAGCTTAAGTAAGGTTCACATGCTATCAGTAAAATATGTTGATGAAAAATAATCACATTGCAGATTCATCAGATTAATTCAAGCCATAAGGAAAACCCATTTATCCAAACCAAGCATGATTAAGAACTAGGAAATATAGCACTTGTATATGTTTCTCATGTATTAAGTGCAGCCAAATTCGATTTATTCCTCACATGCACAACAATACAAAATTCTACCCATGACAATTGGACATCACATTGCAGAATTGAACCAAGCAATTAACTAAACACCACAACAAATGAACCAAACATTAACTGAGCACCACATTGCACAATATAACATTGAACCAAGCAGTTAACTAAACACCACAACAAATAAACCAAACATTAACTGAGCACCACATTGCACAATATAACATACTCCTAATAGAATATCACACAGTTAACCAAACAGTTAACTACATCCAATTGTAGCAATTGTATTTGTTTCTCATGTATTTACTACATCCAAATTCAATTTATTCATCACATGGTATACAATAACAGAATGCACCCACAATTTTGTAAAGATAAATTTGATTTATTTCTCACATGGAAGACAATACAAAATTGGAGCCTGAAGAATTGAACATCACATTTACAGAATTGAACCAAACAGTTAACTGAAGACGACAAGTAATTAACAAAACAGTTAATAAGTGAGCACCACACTGCACGACATATAGAACATATACACTAGAGCAACAGATTGCATGGTAAAATTAGGTAGCACAATTCACTAGAATTTGTGAAGGAAAGGCAGGAGCAGCACACGCAACGGGTAAACCGAGCATGCATAACCGGCGTAGCTAGCAAATGGCAAGGTGCTCCTTCAAGATCTGGGGGTCGGCACGAATGGCAGCCATCGCGACCTCATCCGCGTGTGCGGCCGCGATTTGCTTCTCCGCTGCCAAATGCTCCTTGAGGTCCTGGCTATACTGCATGCACCATGGCTTAGGCCGGTGCTTATTTGGTGGAGGGGTTGGTGATTTGGGTGGAAGGTGTCGCGCACGCGCCGGCGGTAGGGGCATGTGGGATGTGGAAGGAGGAGGAGGATGGGGGTCGGGTGTGGATTACCTGCCTGGATAGGCAAGGTCGAGGAGCATGAAGGAGGGTCACCGGCGAGGAGGCAGCGGCGCTGCAAGCAAGGAGTGAAGGTTTCAACTTGGAAAGGAAGGCGGAAAGAGGGGAAATGTGGCTTTTGGTAAGGGGGAGGGGGCGGGGAGGTAGACATTTCCGTGGAAGCGGAAAATTTGGAATCGCTTCAGCCAAAAAACTGGCGCGCAAAGTGTCACATGATACGGTCCCTTATTCAGAACTGGCGCGCTATGGACTGTAGCCTACGCACCTTCTCTTGTAAGCCATGGGTGTACTATACACCGACGGTGCTCCAAGATATTTTGTGTTGCATCTCACATGGTTGGTGATAATAAACCGTGTGTGATCTACTTGATTTATCGTCTTGACCATTTGAATTTTGTAGTGGGGTCATAGCTACAAAGGATGGTGTTTGAATTGTTAGAACTTATATCTGCATTGAACATGCAACTATAGGTGTGTCGTCAAAAAAATTGGAATGATTCAGGGTTCGTTTGTACATTTTTATACATTAACTGGGTTTTCTAGGCATTTTATGTGCATAATTCAAATTTGAACTAGATGCACATGCTCCAATGCATATAAACTTATTGAAAAATCAAATATGTGTCCTTGGTTGCATGCTTAGGTCCCATGCAAGAAATGGGAATGAATTTCAAACACCCTGCCACCGTCACTCGGCCGCAAACATTAACATGCCTGGTTTTTAAATTCTAGTAAATCCAAAACTCGTCTGAAATTCATGAAACTTGCATGCTATCATGTAGCGGCGTCAACATGTCGTGGTGCAAATTTTGTCCCATTTGGGGTAGGTTTGGGTATATGCTTCTCACAAACCGGAGCTTCTCACAACAAGCATGATGGTTTTCGGTGGGGAACGTCCCACCTTTGGGGACGATACGATATCCATTGCCTCATATTGCTTTCAATTTTTTTTCTCGTGTCAACATAGAACAACAGGAGTGTTGTGCGAATTTTTGTGATTTTTCAGGGTTCGTTGGGACATTTTTATACATTAACTGGGTTTTCAATGCATTTTATGTGCATAATTCAAATTTGAACTACATGCACATGCTCCAGTGCATATAAATTGGTTGAAAAATTAAATTTGTGTCCTTGGGTGCATGCTTAGGTCCCATGCAAGAAATGGGAATGAATTTCAAACACTGGGGCACCATTGATTGCCGGCAAAACATTGAGATGCCTGGTTTTTAAATTCTAGTAAATCTAGAACTCGTCTGAAATTCATGAAACTTGGCATGCTATCATGGAGCGGCATCAACATGTCGTGGTACAAATTTTGTCCCATTTGGGGCAGGTTTGGGTATATGCTTCTCACAAACCGGAGCTTCTCACAACAAGCATGATGGTTTTCGGTAGGGAACGTCCCACCTTTGGGGATGAAACGATATCCATTGCCTCTTATTGCTTTCAATTTTTTTCTCATGTCAACATAGAACAATAGGAGTGTTGTGTGAATTTTTGTGATTTTTCGGGGTTCGTTTGGACATTTTTATACATTAGCTGAGTTTTCAATGCATTTTATGTGCATAATTCAAATTTGAACTACATGCACATGCTCCAGTGCATATAAATTGGTTGAAGAATCAAATATGTGTCCTTGGGTGCATGCTTAGGTCCCATGCAAGAAATGGGAATGAATTTCAAACACCGGGGCGCCGTTGATTGCTGGCAAAACATTGAGATGCCTGGTTTTAAATTCTAGTAAATCCAAAACTCGTCTGAAATTCATGAAACTTGGCATGCTATCATGGAGCAGCATCAACATGCCGTGGTACAAATTTTGACCCATTTGGGGCAGGTTTGGGTATATGCTTCTCACAACAAGCATGATGGTTTTCGGTAGGGAATGTCCCACCTTTGGGGACGAAACGATATCCATTGCCTCTTATTGCTTTCATTTTTTTCTCGTGTCAACATAGAACAACAGGAGTGTTGTGTGAATTTTTGTGATTTTACGGGTTCATTTGGATATTTTTATGCATTAACTGAGTTTTCAATGCATTTTATGTGCATAATTCAAATTTGAACTACATGCACATGCTCCAGTGCATATAAATTGGTTGAAAAATCAAATATGTGTCCTTGGGTGCATGCTTAGGTCCCATGCAAGAAATGGGCATGAATTTTAAACACCGGGGCACCGTTGATTGCCGGAAAAACATTGAGATGTCTGGTTTTTAAATTCTTGTAAATTCCAAATTCTGTTAACCATTCATGTGACGCCATGTGTCTTGGTTTTAATGGTTGTCGGAGGTTCCGTGCGGACAGCTGCTTGACCTTGACTGAACGGGAGGCGTGCGAGCGCCGTTTGGTGCGCAGGCTGATCGAGAGGCGTGCAAGCTGTCCTTGAGTGCGCAGGCTCCCTGGGAAGCGTGCGAGCTGTACGCTGTGCAGGCTCACTGGGAAGCGAGCCCATTGATTTCCATGGCCGCCCGCCTTGCTCGCGTCCTCTCCATTGATGGCTCCCAAGCTGCAGTTTAATACGCTTTTTAAATATAAAACACTCATCGCCAACATTTTAGTTAGAACACCCGTATACAAATCGACAGCTTCCCCAGGAAGCCCAGAGAAAATGTGTCGAGCAGAATTTTTCTGCAGCTCTTGATCGCAAATGATTTAGATAGAACACCCGTATGCAAAGTGAGAGCAGCGCGGGATTTGTGCATCCCTTCAACGCAAACGGTTGTTCTGGATGACCCGTGTGCAACCACGTACAAACAATTTGGTAAGATTTGCATCTGTCATATTGGTTATGTTGCCATTTGTCAAACTGGAAAGATTTACATTTGTTGATCTAGTAACTTTGCCATTTGTCAATCCTTGTAACAATGCGATTTATCAAAATGTGCGGCTAGAAATCATTAGCACTATGTACTTTTTGCAACTAAAATTCAGTAATTAATCATAGATTTCATTCATACATTAAGTAGTCGTTCTTAATTTATACAAATAGTTCAACTCGACAGCTGAACCGACCAAACTTCTCCCCAATTGTTGCCAACCACGTACTAAAATAGCTAGTTCAACTATATATACTAGCTAATTTTAAGTACGTTGTAAAGTTCGACCACACATCTATAGTCAGATGAACTAAACAAAATAGCCCCTAAATACTACTACTACTACCATGGAGGGGCTTTGTGCTACTTTCGGCAGCCTCTCCTCTGCCGAGCGCACTCAGTAAGAGGCGGAGAAGGAGGAGGAGACTACTGACAAGCTGGACAAATGCAATACGGTGCCTGCCACTGCTGCACGTTCAGCGACGCTCGCCATCTCGAACGCCCACTGCCGCTCCAGACGATCCCTCTCGAGGTGGCCAGACTGCTCGTAGATCTCCTGATTCCTCACCTCTACGTCGGCGTGTGCTACGGCAACGGCTGCGGTAAGGCCCTTTGCGTGCTCGACGAGGCACTCCTCCTCTTCCTGCTACCTCTTGAGCACTGCGTTGGTTTTCCCTTGAAGAGGAAAGGGTGATGCAGCAAAGTAGCGTAAGTATTTCCCTCAGTTTTTGAGAACCAAGGTATCAATCCAGTAGGAGGCCACGCACGAGTCCCTCGCACCTACACAAACAAATAAAATCCTCGCAACAAACGCAATAAAGGGGTTGTCAATCCCTTCACGGTCACTTACGAAAGTGAGATCTGATAGATATGATAAGATAATTTTTTGGTATTTTTATGATAAAGATGCAAAGTAAATAAAGCAAAATAAACAGAAAAAGAAATAGCTTGTTGAGGGAAGATTAATATGATGGAAAATAGACCCGGGGCCCATAGGTTTCACTAGTGGCTTCTCTCGAGAGCATAAGTATTACGGTGGGTAAACAAATTACTGTTGAGCAATTTACAGAACTGAGCATAGTTATGAGAATATCTAGGTATGATCATGTATATAGGCATCACGTCCGAGACAAGTAGACCGACTCCTGCCTGCATCTACTACTATTACTCCACACATCGACCGCTATCCAGCATGCATCTAGAGTATTAAGTTCAAAAGAACAGAGTAACGCTTTAAGCAAGATGACATGATGTAGAGGGATAAAATCATGCAATATGAAATAAACCCCATCTTGTTATCCTCGATGGCAACAATACAATACGTGCCTTGCTGCCCCTACTGTCACTGGGAAAGGACACCGCAAGATTGAACCCAAAGCTAAGCACTTCTCCCATTGCAAGAAAGATCAATCTAGTAGGCCAAACCAAACCGATAATTCTAAGAGACTTGCAAAGATAACCAATCATACATAAAAGAATTCAGAGAAGATTCAAATATTGTTCATAGATAAACTTGATCATAAACCCACAATTCATCGGTCTCAACAAACACACCGCAAAAGAAGATTACATCGAATAGATCTCCACAAGAGAGGGGGAGAACTTTGTATTGAGATCCAAAAAGAGAGAAGAATCCATCTAGCTAATAACTATGGACCCGAAGGTCTGAAGTAAACTACTCACACTTCATCGGAGGGGCTATGGTGTTGATGTAGAAGCCCTCCGTGATCGATGCCCCCTCCAGCGGAGCTCCGAAAAAGGCCCCAAGATGGGATCTCACGGATACAGAAAGTTACGGTGGTGGAATTAGGGTTTTGGCTTCGTATCTGGAAGTTTGGGGGTACGTAGGTATATATAGGAGGAAGAAGTACGTCGGTGGAGCAATGTTGGCCACACGAGGGTGGAGGGCGCGCCTGGGGGGGTAGGCGCGCCCCCCTACCTCGTGCCCTCCTGGTTGCTTTTTTGACATAGGGTCCAAGTCCTCTGGATCATGTTCGTTCCGAAAATCACGTTCCCGAAGGTTTCATTCCGTTTGGACTCCGTTTGATATTATTTTTCTGCGAAACTCTGAAATAGGCAAAAAACAACAATTCTGGGCTGGGCCTCCGGTTAATAGGTTAGTCTCAAAAATAATATAAAAGTGTATAATAAAGCCCATTAATGTCCAAAACAGGATATAATATAGCATGGAACAATAAAAAATTATAGATACGTTGGAGACGTATCAAGCATCCCCAAGCTTAATTCCTGCTCGTCCTCGAGTAGGGAAATGATAAAAATAGAATTTTTGATGTGGAATACTACTTGGCATAATTTTAATGTAATTATCTTAATTGTCGTATGAATATTCAGATCCAAAAGATTCAAGACAAAAGTTCAATATTGACATAGAAATAATAATACTTGAAGCATACTAACTAAGAAATTATATCTCTTCAAAATAACATGGCCAAAGAAAGTTATCCCTACAAAATCATATAGTCTGGCTATGCTCCATCTTCACCACACACAGTATTTAAATCATGCACAACCCCGATGACAAGCCAAGCAATTGTTTCATACTTTTGGTGTTCTCAAACTTTTTCAATCTTCACACAATACATGAGCGTGAGCCATGGACATAGCACCTTAGGTGGAATAGAATGGTGGTTGTGGAGGAGACAAAAAAGAGGGAAGATAGTCTCACATCAACTAGGTGTATCAGCGGGCTATGGAGGTGCCCATCAATAGATATCAATGTGAGTGAGTAGGGATTGCCATGCAACGGATGCACTAGAGCTATAAGTATATGAAAGCTCAACAAAAGGAACTAAGTGCACTACAAAAAAAAGACACATCCATGACATTTTGGGCCGAACGAAAATTTTTTCTGTCATACATATGACACTTCTATGACGATAATTGTGACAAAACCCGGTATCATCATAGATGTGGTGGACTCCTACTTCTATGACAAAAAATCATGACAGAAAATGGGCTTTTCGTCCTGGGCGGGCCGGAGACGCAGCTGCATGACATTCTTTGGGCCGTCCATGACGGAAAAAACCATGGTAGAAGCGAGGGGGAGGAAAATTTCAGGGAGTTCCCGATTACGGTGGGAGGTCGGGGGCCGAGCGATGCGCGTTTCTCTCGTACACGTACGCGCGTGTGTGCAAGGCGTTGGCTCTAACTGAACCCGAGCGAGGCGTTGGGCTCTAACTGAACCCGAGCGATTGCACTGCAGGCTACGCGTTACTGAACCCGAGCGATTGATCGATGGCTGTTAACTGAACCTGATCGAGCGATTCCTTCGCTACTGCTGCTAACTGAAGCCGATCGATGCTGCCTCTGGATGAACAGTGAGCGTTGCTGGGGGGGTTTGGACGAACATTTCCCGGTGGGGGTGGATGAACAGGACCCCGTGGTGTTGCCTCTGGATGAACAGGACCCCGATCGATCGAGCCGGTTGGGGCTGGATGAACAGGACCCCATGGAGGGCTGGATGAACAGGACCACCCCATGGAGGGCTGGATGAACAGTAGACGGTGGAGGGCAGGATGAACAGTAGCCCGTGGAGGGGTGGTTGAACAGGAGCCCGTGGAGAGGGATGGTTGAACAGTAGCGATGGAGTAGCGCACGGTGGAGGCTGGATGAACAGGAGCCCGTGGATGAACAGTCACAGGTGGAGGCTGGAGGAGGTCGACGGTGGATGAACAGTAGCTTGTGGAGGCTGGAGGGGGTCGACGATGGAGATGAACAGTATCCCGTGGAGTCCCGTTTTGTGGTACGCCACACCCCTCCCGATGAACAGGACCCCCGTTTCGACCGTAGCGCTCCAACACAAGTCCGTTTCCTCCATTTTGCGGTATGCCACACCCCTCCCGATGAACAAGACCCCCATTTCGACCATAGGAGGTCCGTTTCCTCCGTTTTGCAGTACGCCAGACCCCTCCCGATGAACAGGATCCCATTTCGAAGGTGGCCGGTCGAACACAAGGCTGTTTCCTCCGTTCTGCGGTACGCCAGGCCTCGTTTCCATCGCCTATTCCATCCAAGCCCTCCCGATGAACACGACGCATTCCGTTGCCTCCCGATGAACACGACACATTTCGTTGCCTCCCCATGAACACGACGACGATGATGTTTCTCTGTTCCGACCCAACCATGTACACGAGCCATGGCCATACGTATGTGCGAGTAGGCATTCGAGACCCCGCCCGTATGTACACATACGTGGCCGTATTTTCTTTCTTGCACCCTGGCTGTTGTACGTACGTGTAAATGCTACATGCGCGCCTCTACTACGACATGTGCGCGCCTCTACATCAACCAGTATGTACGTACACGTTCGCGACCAGAATGACAACGCTACGTACGCTTCGACCAGGTGGGTCCCGACTGTCAGGCACTTCCTTGCCTGCAAAGATGTAGCTGGTCGGTCCCAGCAGTCAGGGGGCGAATCGTTTTTTTTACCCGGACGCACTTCCTTGCGTGCGAAGATGTAGCTGGTGGGTCCCAGCAGTCAAGGGGCAACGTTTTTTTTTCACGAAATACGGTGGCCCGTCCGTTGGTTCCCGCTGTCAGGTGGAGGAATAATTATTTTGCACGTAATAAGGAGGCACTTCCTTGCTGCAGCCATGGACCCTGCTGTCAGCCTCTCTACGTACAGTCCACGTCCGATGGAAGCCGTTCCTTGACCATGTTGACCACGCCGCGCGGAGAGCACCAGGGCGGTGGACGACGGCGAGGCCTAGGAAGGGGACGACGCGGACCCGGGGAAGACGCAACAGTGGATGCCCACGCATAGAGGAGTACGAGGGTTCACTGGTTTGCTGCGGTGTGAGGCTACCATCGCCGCAGAATAACAGGGGGTGTGGGTGAGTAGAGGGATGGCCTGGCCAGCGGTGGGAGTAGTAGGGGGCGGTGAGGCCTCCGCCGCATTGCAGCCGACCACGGGAGGCAGGAGCACGAGGCATGACCGATGCTGGTTTGGGCGGCTGGAGCAAGAAGACCAGAGGTTGAAGAAGCACTACGGCCGTTGGATGGACATCGTATGGTCACTGCAGCTAGAATCGTGCATATTGACTAAGTTGACAAAGCCCTCTGTCCCCGTCAACTTAGTAGGCCCACAAGTCAGCCGCCCACCAAGGTGGGTCCCAGCTAGCAAGGGGTATTCATTTTTTTGACCGTAATAAGGAGGCACTTCCTTGCGTGCGAAGATATAGCTGGTGGGTCCGAGCTGTCAGCGGCGGTAACGTTTCTTCGCGAAATACAGATGCCCTTTCGGTGGGTCCCTGATGTCAGGTGGAGGAATCATTATTTTGCGCGTAAAATGGAGGCATTTCCTTGTGTGCGGCCATGGACCCAGCTGTCGGCCTCTCCACATACAGTCCACTTCAGATGCATGTCGGTCGTTGACCATGTTGACCAGGCCGCGCTGAGAGCACCAGGGCGGTGGACAACGGCGAGGCCTAGGAAGGAATGACACGGAGGCAGGGAAGACTCGGCAGTTGTTTCCCACGCGGAGGGGAGTACGACTGTACGAGGGTTTACTGGTTCGTCTGCCATCGCCGGAGAATAACAGCAGGTGTGGGTGAGTAGAGGGATGGTTAGGCCAGCGATGGGAGTACGGTGGGGCGGTGAGGCCTACGCGGCAGCAGAGCCGGCCGCGGGGAGGAGGGAGCAGTCAGTCCCGCCGGCGCCTATTTGAGCGGCTAGAGCAGGAAGAGCAGAGATTGAAGAAACACGACGGCCGTTGGATGGCCATCCAACAGTCACTGCTTGTGCGTAAACCTTTTTTTAGGAAAGCCTCAAATTTGTGGAAAACAGCATAAAACCCATCTGCCATTATTTCTAATAATTTATAGCACATTTGCTAATTATTAAGGTTTTTTTGGAGCCCATATTCTTTTTGTTAGCATTACAACCCATATTGTGGCCACGGCTAAAAAATTATACGAAATTTTGCATATTTCGGTGCGGTCCGAACTGTTTTTAATCCCGAAATTTTGACTCACATTCAAACTGATTTTAAAAATAAATGTATATCAATATAAAATCCAACAAATTCTCCACGCATAAAAATTAATGTAATTTCAAATCTCGAAATGAAGAAAAGATATTTGAAACTAATTGTCGGTTTGATGTGTTTTAAAAATGTACAGCCCATTTCTCATTACTGATGGGCCATTTTCTCGGCCAGCTGTCACATCCCTGTGTTAGTCATGCATTAGGATTGGTTGAACATGTGCATCATGTTTAAATTTATTTTAAATTTGAAATGGGGATGACAGAACCCCCAGCACCCCCCCTGGAACAACTAGGGTTTACTAAAAACTTTTTCAATGAACCTGAAATGCCCTTCTAAAAAGCCCACCCTTTTTGTTTTGGGTTAAAACCTTTGACAAAAATGGTGCACACTTTTCTAGGACATCTTAAGGTCATTGGATTAATTCTTATAGTATTTGCATTTGGGCATTTAAATGTTATAAAATATTTTAAATGCTCAAATAATCATAAACTAAAATGTTTGTTGTTGGATATATTCTAAGCAGTAGCCATGATTAATTTTATGATTTTTGGAAATGCCCTGGCATTTTTAATAAAGCCCTAAAGTTACAGAAATAATAGAATAAAAAAACAGAAGAGAGAGAGAGAGAGAGAGAGAGAGAGAGAGAGAAAGGAACTTACCTGGCGCAGCCCACCTAGCCCACCAGCCGGCCCACCTAGCTGGCCCGGCCCAGCAGCCGCTCCACGCAGCTGCTTCGCCTAGCCAAAGAGGCGAGCAGGTGCTCGAGGGCGAGCACAGGAGCTCGCCACGCCACCTCCCTGCTTCCCTGCTTTGCCTGGCCACCGCCTCGACGCCGCGAACGCCTCCATGTCGCGCACCGAAGCCCCTGGACACGCCCATTCCCCCCTGCCTCTCTCCCTCGCTCCCTCGACGCCATGGCCGACGCAGCCGCGCCAGCGCCATCGTGAAACCCGCAGCCACCGCCGTCCACTCGTTGCCTCGCTGTGCCAAAAGGTTCCGCTGTCGTCCATTGCTTCGCCTCGACCCATCCCCGAGCGCTCGCTTGCCCTGGAGACGCTGCACCGAGCTCGTCTTCAACCTCGGTCGCCGGAGATCCCCCTCGCCGCCCCGCTTGCTCCGGCTCTTCCCCGACCTCACCGTCAGCTCCGTCGCAACCGCCGTGAGCCCAGCTACCTCCCCACCCTCTCCGTTCCCTCTCTCGAGCCCCGTAGCGACTGCATGTAGCTCACCCACACGCACCGCCGTGGAGCTCGTCGCCGATGAGGCTCTGGCCACCCAATGGCCGCGCCACCCTGTCCACTAGCCCTATCGCCGCCAAACTCGTCGCCGGCGTCACTCCGGTGACCATTTGGTCAAGCGCGGGTGCCTAACGCACTCACCGCACCTCGTAGCGCCTCGCTAGTGCGTCAGTTTCCCCGCTAGCTCGCTGCAGCAGCAAAACCACCTACGGCCGAGCTCCGGCCGCCGCCCGGCTCGACGCCGTCGTTGTTTCCGGCCACCCCAGCACCAACCAACGCCACCGTTGGATGCGCCACCTCGCCAGCTATTCGTAGCACCCACCTGCGCGTCGAACCGTGGCCGGAGCAACGTTTCCGACTCTCTCCGCCGTCTCGGCCTCGCCGGCGGCTAAACGCCGGTGAGTTTGACCCTGTTTGACCCCGTGTGGGCCCATGTTGACCTCCTCTGAGTCTCTGACACGTGGGACCGCCCAGCTAATTAACTTAGATTAGCACTAATCAAAAATTAGTTAGTTCATTAACTACTGGCACGCGGGTCCCACTGGTCAGGTTTGACCTGGACCGGCCCGTTGAACCCTGACGTCACTCTGACGCAATGCTGACGCAGTAAATCCTTTTCTGGATTTATTCTTTAATAGGAAATTCCAGAAAATAGCCAAAACTTCTAAAAATCATAGAAAATCAACCATAGCTCCAAATCAAACAATTTATATATGAAAAATGATCAGAAAAATTCAATATATCCATTTGTAATGGTTTCATGCATCACAAAACAAGATAACCTTGCTGTTTAAGAAAAATAAGATAATGCACTAATAAGGCTATGTTAAATGAACTAACATTTGAATCTTTGATTCAAATGAGTTCATTCCTTTCTGTTTTAGCTTGCATTAGGCCAAGACACATTCATTTTGCCATGTCATAGCATGCATCATATTGTTGCATATTGTCATGTGTTGATTATGTTCGGTGTGTCTTTCGTGGTAGGTTCTACCTCCGAGGATAACCCCGAGTATCCGTCTAAAGGGCAGTACCCTACTACCACTACATCAGGCAAGCAACCCATGTTCTCGCTTCTGCTCTTGTTTACTGCATTAAGACAACGCGATTCAACTGATGTGTGCTACGGTAGTTGAACCCTTATCCTCTGCATGACCTGTCATTGCCACAGTAACTAGATTAAACCCACTAGCATGTGTAGGAGTTGGTTGAGCCATGTATGTGTTTCCTACCTTGCCATGCCTGCTATGCTTAGAGTTGTGTCAGGTCTGGTTCATCTTGGTGATGGGCTAGAGTGAAATGATTATGTCGGTAATGTGAGGGATGTGTTGAACATGATTTGGTAAAGGTATCGATGAGAGGCCATGTAGGAGTACATGGTGGGTTGTTTCATTGAGGCTGTCCCTAAGAACTGAGATCTGTATGTGTGATTTTAAGAATCAGCTACTACCATGCATTGGGATCCTTAATTGACCCTCTCGGCTTCTTAATCACCCTAGTACTCCGTCCAGGAGTTGCAATTAGTTTCTGGTGTTTGTAGGTTATGTGTTGGCGGCCGTGCGTAGAGCTGACCCTAGGGGTGGGCTATGTTGCGGTAGATACACCGTGGCTGGGTATGCCGAGCGCCCATTTGGCGTCTCGGGACCCTGTTCACATCGTTCGGGGCCGTATGTGGAAACCTCGGCCGGACTCCCTGCGGATGGAACCTGGATAGGCGATAAACCTGGACTAGAGACTTGAGTGTTTAGGTAGGCCGTGGCCGACACCCTCGTTGGGCTTCCGCTTGAAGGTTGCCGAGTACATGTCGTGTAAATGGCGATAAGGGGTCAAAGCGTGTATGAAGAAGTACACCCCTGCAGGGTTAACATCATCTATTCGAATAGCCGCGTCCGCGGTAAAGGACTACTTGGTTGCCTATACAGTTCATAGACAAGTTAATGGATACTACTAAAAGACTCAAGATAAGTGTGAGTACTGAAAGTGCGTTATATCGACTAGAGGGGGGTGAATAGGCGATTTTTATGAAAGTCTTCAAAACATGGAAGTTATGAAGACAAACGATAGAAATAAACCTATTACCCTGCAGCGGAAGGTAGACTACACTAGGCAAGCCATAGTCAAGTATTCAATAGAGTGAAAGCACAATGACTAATAGCAGCAATGTAGTAAGGATCGGGTAGGAAGATATTGTGAAGCCACACAGAACATGCAGTCACTCAGTGAAGACAAAAGATAGTGCGAACATACAATGACTTCACAAGGAGTAACAGTAAGTAAAAGGAAGGGAAGATGAAACCAGTGACTCGCTGAAGACAATGATTTGTTGGACCAGTTCCAGTTGCTATGACAACTGTATGTCTGGTTAGGGCGTCTAGGTATTTAAACCTTAGGACACACAGTCCTGAACACCCAGTCCTGAACACACAGCTCAAGACACCCAGTCCTCACCGTATTCCCCTTGAGCTAAGGTCACACAGACCTCGCCCAATCACTCTGGTAAGTCTTGAAGGTAGACTCCCAAACCTTCACAGACTTCGTTCACCGGCAATCCACAATGTCTCTTGGATGCTCAGAACGCGACGCCTAACTGGCTGGAGGATGCACAGTCCTCAAGTGTAATAAGTCTTCAGATCACACAGACAAGAAGACTTAAGTGATGCCTAATTCTCTTTGGCTCTGGGTGGTTAGGGCTTTATCCTCGCAAGGAATTCTCTCTAAAAGGCTTCAAGGTGGGTTGCTCTGAAACGACAAAAGCCGTACTCTGAATCTGAGCAGCCAACCGTTTATGGTTGTAGGGGGTGGGCTATTTATAGCCACTTGGCAACCCGACCTGATTTGTCTGAAATGACCCTGGGTCACTAAGGAACTGACACATGTTCCAACGGTCAGATTTCAAACTCACACGACAACTTTACTTGGGCTTCAAGCAAAGCTGACTTGCCCGACTCTGGACAAGAATCGCTCTCAAAGTCTTCACTCGAAGACATAGGTTTTGTTTAAGCATCACTCCAGTCATTCTGACTGGTTCTCTTGGACCCCACTTAACAGTACGGTGGTTCCTATGACTCAAAACAGAAGAAAGAGAACTACGAAAGATCTAAGTCTTCGAGCTCCATAGGCTTCATGTGGTGTCTTCTCTTGTCATAGTCTTCAATGTGAGTATCTTCATATACCACCTTTGACTTTGATGTCTTCATACATTTTTAGGGGTCATCTCTGGTAGGGAAACCGAATCAATGAGGGACTTCTACCTGTGTTATCCTGCAATTCTCACAAACACATTAGTCCCTCAACTAGGTTTGTCGTCAATACTCCAAAACCAACTAGGGGTGGCAGTAGATGCACTTACAATCTCCCCCTTTTTGGTGATTGATGACAAACTAGTTGAAGTTTTCAACGGGGAATATAATCTGTGAAATTGTAAAGGATAAGGAATTGTCTTCATAAGTTGCAAGGGCTCCCCCTGAAGATGTGCATATAAGTAATTTGCTTTTTGAATGCAAATGCACATGGCAGGTTGTACTTGTGGAGATCCACTTCAACTTATGATGACAATCCACTATGCATGTGAAAGTATATGAAGATAATGACATGCATAATGGAAAATGGACGTCTGCAGAATGATCTAACTGCAGAATTTATCGTCGCACATGCGGAATTTATCATCGCAACACAAGGTGGCAAATAAGTAGCAGACGACCATCGAGTTTAAGTGTTACAACTCAAAGAACCAAATGTAGCAAAACGAGAGTTGTAAGCACGAAGCAAAATATAAAGCACCCGCCCATATGGACCCGCTTGAAGACTATCAACCTCATATGCTTCTCCCCCTTTTGTCAGTAAGGACCAAAAAGGTTTGAATACATAGAGCATCTACTCGTTCCCATGAGGAGTAGGTGAAGCAGCAGGGTCGTTGGTTGTGTTTGGCGGTGCTGAAGAGCTTGGAGCAGAGTCGAAGCGTGCTGAAGGAGGTGGCGGTGAAGTAGCATCGTCTTCATCCTCGATTACTCTGGCATTCATAGTTGCAGCAGAGGAAGAGAACTCAGAGTCTTCAAGGGATGGAGTTCATCGCAGCACTGCCCTTCGAGGAGGTGTGGAGTCAAACTTGAATCGCTCAGCGAAGCCATCCTCTTGAAGATCATCTTCAGAACACATCAGTGTTAGCCCTTTCCATGTGCGGCGAGAGGTTTCATGGGCAACAAAAGCATTCTTGGTGGCAAGATTGCGAATGCGATTAACATCCACCAAGAGGCTTTGCATCTGACGCTTCAGCCAGTCATGATGCCTATCCTGTTTCTGATGAAGAGCCACAAGAAGCTCTCGGTCGTTGAGAACATGAGTGCGCTTCTTGGGTCGTGGAGCAGTTGTACTGTCAGTGGCTTCAGTGAGAGCAAGATGCGGTGCACGTGTAGTGCCAGCCAAAGGATACACACAAGTTACGGCTTCAACGCCTTCAACGTTCTGAGTGAAACTTTGATGCTCTGCATTCTGAAGACTGAGAGGTTCCTTGGCAGGCTCAGGATAGATGGCTTCAATAGACATATCCACATCAGGCAAAAAGATCCGATGGTTGCGGGCCGAGGGCTGATATGAGATAGCGGAGTGAAGTTTGATCAGCCGCATCACCCAAGGGGCGTAGAACTTCAAACCAAATAGATCAGAGCCAGATGCAGCAAGTTGGCGAATGAAGAAATCCTGTGTATTGAAGCATTTTCCATGAAGAATGTAGAAGACCAAAGTCTTCATTGCACCTTCCAGCTTGGCATGGGGAGAATGTCCTTTGATTGGCCAGAGAGTTCGCCTTATGATGTGATAAATGGTTCTTGGCAGATACTCAAGGTCTTCAACGATGAACTCCGTGGGATAAGCAGCATCTTGGGGCAATGGCTTCATCATACTGAGCATCTGAGTCATATTAGGTTCAGTCTTCTGAAAGATGCTCTCAATAGCTTCACTATGAAGCTGACAGCCATGCTCGTAGAGATCGCCAGGAGTGCGCAAACCAGTGAGCTCAATGATGTCAAAGGCTTTGGCTTCATGATGAACGTTTCCTGTCATCCACTCCAGGACCCAAGTCTTCGGATCTCTACTATACCCGCGGATGTGAAGTGTGGCATAGAATTGGAGCAGAAACTCTTCATTCCAATGCTCTTGGTCAGTGATGAACGGCAGTAGTCCAACCTCTTTGAAGCAATCCAGAGCTTCTTCCAGACAGGGCAGACCAGCTATTGCTTCAATGTCAAGGCGCTTGTGTGGGAAGATGCGACCTTGGTTGTAAAGAACGCATGAGTAATAGCTTCGCTGCGGATAACTCCAGAACCGATCAGATGATATTCTTTCCCTGGAGTAGGGGTTCCTGGAGCTGTTGAAGAATGTGTTGTCTGCTCTAAAGCCATTGATATTGAAGGAGCCAGGTGCTGATGCAGGACCTGGGAACCTTGGCAATCTTGGGATTGGCTTCTGTACCTGAGGCCTGTGCTCAACATGATAGTTGAATTGGGGACCGGCAGCAGACGCAGGAACAGAAGCAGCGGGATTAGTGGCTTCGCTGACTTCTGGTGCTTTTGTTGGTGAGGGCTCCACATTTGCTTCAGCCATGACAGCGTCAGTGGCTTCAGTGGTGTTGGTGGTGGCAGCCGCAAGATTTTCAACCTCCACTTGACGAGCTGGAGGGTCGCTTACGATCACATTCTCCTCGAGAACTGCTTCTTGGTGGGATAGGGGAGTAGCAGCTTGTGGTACTTCTTCTTCATCGGCTGGTGCAGCCGGAATGTCTTCAGCAGTTTTAGCTTCAGACGCAGAGACTTGAGGCCTTGGACCTTTGCGAAGCCTGCTCAACGCGGGCGACGCCTGTGGAGTTTATGTTGGCTGGGCCTCAGAGTCTTCTTCCTCTTGTGGGCGATCCACCCACGAAGCATCCTGTTGGTGCTCTAGCTGAGGAAGGGCTGCATCATCTTCAACATGGTCATGGTGACCAATGTCCTCAGTAGCGAGGGGATCAGCTGCTGGAAAGTCTTCAGCTTCACGAGCCTCTGTGAAAGCAGGCTCATGGACAGTCAGTTGACGTTCTTGTGGATCGGCGTCGGGGTGAACCATGGAAATGGGTTCAACAATCAAGGGCTCTGTGGGAGCAGCCCGTTCCTTCTTGGTCATTCTTTTCTTCTTGGCGGGGGCAGTAGCAGAGGCTCCAGGATGTTTTCTCTTCCTTGCTTCAGCCTCAGCAGTCCTGGTCTTCTTCAGTTCTGAAGCGGTTGACCTGGCCTTTGGCTTCGGGCCAGTCATGCTAGTTGGGAAGACAAAGGGATCTGCCTCCTGCCTTGGTGCTTCAGGTTCAGCCATAGCGGGCTTCTTCTGCTTCTTGGTAGCCATCCTGGGGTCGATGCTAGGACGCCCAAGGGCCTTGCACTTCTCAGCCTCATTGTAGGCTTGCACACACCTATCAGCCAGGACCTTCATGCGCTCACGAGAACCCTGAGCTTCTGCACGTTTCTTTAGAAAGGCTTCCTTGAGCTCGTGCAGCATAATCTTGAAATTCTTCACGTCTTGCACGCTGAGCTTGGCCATATGCTTCTTGAACTGAGATTTCTCAAAGTCAATCTTCTGCTTCAGTTCGACAATGCGCTGGGCGATAGCTAACTCTGAATCAATGGCGCCATGGAAGGCGACACTGAGGCCAATGGGTAGTTGGAGATCGTCGAAGCTGATGTTTGGCATGTCAAACCATTCATCAATGAAGTTGTGAATGGCTGTTACATCAAAGAGAGGCAGATCATTGAAGATTTCTGCTTCTTCTTTGCTCTTGATGAGTTGCTCAAGAGCGTCATCTGCAAGATCTTCATCACTTGACAGATCAATGGCATCATTACGCAGAATGGCAGCAGCTGTTAGCTCTTGGCCGGTGTGTGGCAGAGGCATCTTGACCTTCTGGGGCTTGGATATGCGTGATAAATCTTCGGACTGCACACTGTCTTCAGGAGGTGCAGTTGCCAGTGGCTTCGCCCGTGAGATTTTTGGTGAAGGGGCAGGCTTTGAAGCTTTAGGCTTCTTCAACTTCTTTGGCTTCGGCGCTGCAGGCGCTTCATCTGATTTAGCGTCAGCTGCAGGCTCATTCACTACAGTCCCTTGAACCAAGATATGGGTGATGAGGCCTTCAAGGTTGTAGAAAGGACCGACAACATTGGGTTCTGCATCTCGTGTGCCATCAGCCCTTGGAGCTGAGGGACCAGGGTTGAAGTCTAGTCCCAATGTCTTCTTGTTTTGCTTCACTGAGTTCTAGGCAAACTGGAAGTTGCGCTTGAACAGAATGTCGTCACGACACCATAGTAGTGACGATGGGTGTGCATCAGCAGGCTGTGGCCCATGGACCATGCAGGGATAGAAGCCTTGTTCAATGGCTTCATCTCTGGAACTGGATTGAAGATTCTTGTATAGGATGTCTCCCCATGGTCTCTTGATGGCATTTTTCTCAGCATATTCCTGGGTTACAAATCGGTATTTGAACCATTGTTCTGCCCAGTATCTTCGAATCCATTGGATTCGGGTCTTGCGCTGATTGTAATCCTCTTCAGGATCTGTCTTGTACAGTTCTGAGAGGTCATCTGGCAGATCTCTAGATGTTTCTCCACAACGCTTTCTGCCACCCTTCCTTGCTGATTTCTCTGAAGCCATGAACTTTAAACTGAAAGGCTTCAACACGTTCAAAGGCTTCAAAGATTTTCGCTTGCTGGACAAACAGGAACTTGCTTCGGGAGAATTTATATGATGCTATAAGAATTCTGCAAATGAATGCAGACTATGAGAACCAAGGGATTCTCCCACGGACATGTACCTGTGACAGCATTAAGGTGCGAGGGAAGGGGAAGAGGTCATATGCATTCTCAGAAGATTTTGAATATAAATCAGTTTAGAAGACATTGACCTCATCGTGCGAAGACATTCACTCATAGATAAGGAGTTGGTTCCAGATTTGTACAGATCCAGAGATCAGTACAAGTGAGGAATCTAACTACTTTGTGAAGCATAAGTGAATATACTAGGCATATTATGAGATGCAGTATGAGAGAGATCTAACTTGTGTGAATAGAAACTGCTTGTGGTAGAAAGTGACAAAGCCATAGGATCAACGGTGCCGTAAAAAGGAAGTTTTATTTACCACACTAAGAACTGCTAGACGGAGTGGAAGATGAGGCCGAGCAGTTCAATCTTCCGTGCCCTAACTTGGCGACGGAGGACACCTACAGCGACGGCGGAGAGGACGATGTCCGCGGTCGGTGTGAAGACGGCGTCGGAGAGGTTGCGGCAGCGAAGCGCTTCGTCGTCGGCGTCGTCGAGGGCTAGCGGTGGCGCTAGGGTTCGTGCGAGAGTGGAAGAAGAGATAATGACCGCTGTGAAGTGTGTATTTATAGGTACAGGGGCGGCACTGCGTTATTACACAGGTGCCCCTGGTGATTTGCATCTGAGGAACACGTGGCCATCATGCAGGATTTTGGGGTTTGTTCCACGTCCCACGCACACCTGGATTGTCGGGTGGTCGTTCCTACTTCTCCGGGTTTCATGTGGAGGAATGAGCATTGAAAGTGGACTTAAGGTTTGTCTTTGTATCTTCTGCTGATAAGGACGCAGAGAAGACATTCGACAGTTTCAATAGAATGCATATGATTTGGAGATATAGAGTTTGAGATAGATAGCATAGAGAGGTTAGGGTCCGATCACATTCACTTAGTTCAAAAGATTCAACAAGAAGACATAGCTATAAGTGAATGCTGTAGAGGACAGAATACTAGTATATATATATATAATCAACATAGTGAAGATAATCATGAAGACATGTTGAGATTGAAGCCAAACCAAATGTGAAGACATAGCAAGGTAACGCCATGAGTGAAACACTTCAAAATAGAACATTTGGTGGTGGCGTTACCCACCATATAGGAAGTATTAGACCCAGACACGGCGCACAATTATCGTGGCGCTCCGAAGTCAAATTCCACATTAATGTATTCACACTTAGAATGCATGTCTTCATTGATTGAAGATATACTTTACTTCATGTGTTGCACATCTAAGTCATCAATATGCATAAGGGTTAGGATGTGTGCCTGATCACAGGACATTTGAGGATTCCAGGATATTTAGCTCACACCGTAACTTGCAAAATCTCTTCTCATCCAAGGGCTTGGTGAAGATATCTGCCAATTGCTCTTCAATGTTGACGTGTATGATATCAATATCTTCCTTCACAACATGATCTCTGAGAAAGTGATGACGAATTTCAATGTGCTTTGTCTTCGAGTGCTGAACTGGGTTGTTGGCAATCTTGATGGCGCTTTCGTTGTCGCAGTAGAGTGGCACTTGCTTCAGATGAATGCCATAGTCCTTGAGTGTTTGCTTCATCCATAGAAGCTGAGCGCAGCAAGATCCAGCAGTAATGTATTCAGATTCAGCAGTGGAGAGAGATACACAGTTCTGCTTCTTTGAAGACCAACATACAAGTGGTCGTCCCAGAAAGTGACATGTGCCTGATGTAGACTTGCGATCAACTTTGTCACCAGCATAATCAGCATCCGAGAATCCAACCAGATTAAACTCTGAGCCCTTTGGATACCATAATCCTAGAGTTGGGTGTGAGCCAAATATCGAAGAATTCGCTTCACAGCTAAGTGATGCGACTCCTTTGGTGCCGCTTGGAATCGAGCACACATGCAAACACTAAGCATAATATCTAGCCTAGATGCACATAGATAAAGTAAAGAACCAATCATGGAGTGGTATACCTTTTGATCGAACTCTTTACCATTGTCGTCAGGACCCAGATGATGCTTGGCTGGCATTGGCGTCGTGAAGCCTTTGCAGTCTTGCATACCGAACTTCTTCAGGCAATATTTGAGATACTTCTCTTGAGATATGAAGATGTCATTGCGTTGCTGTCGTATTTGAAGACCAAGAAAGAACTTCAGCTCTCCCATCATAGACATTTGATATTGCTCTTGCATCATATATCCAAACTCTTCACTGTACTTCTGATTGGTGCAGCCGAAGATAATGTCATCCACATATATTTGGCACACAAACAGTTCACCATCATATGTCTTCGTGAAGAGAGTGGGGTCGAGAGAACCAGGTATGAAGCCTTTGCTCTTCAGGAAGTATTTGAGTGTGTCATACCAGGCCCGAGGGGCTTGTTTGAGGCCATACAGTGCCTTGTTGAGCTTGTATACCATGTCAGGATGTTTTGGATCTTCAAAGCCAGGAGGTTGTGCAACATACACTTCTTCTTCAATCTTGCCATTGAGGAAGGCGCTCTTCACATCCATTTGATAAAGAAGTATGTTGTGATGATTTGCATAGGCCAGCAGTATGCGTATGGCTTCAAGTCTAGCCACAGGAGCAAATGTTTCATCGAAGTCAATGCCTCCCACTTGAGTATATCCTTGAGCAACGAGACGAGCTTTGTTTCTGACAACTTGACCATGCTCATCTTGCTTGTTGCGGTATATCCATTTGGTGCCTATTATGTTGTGCTTCCGAGGATCGGGGCGCTTGACCAGTTCCCATACATTATTCAGCTCAAACTGTTGAAGCTCGTCTTGCATAGCTTGAATCCATTCAGGTTCCATGAAGGCTTCTTCAACTTTCTTGGGTTCTTTTATTGAGACGAATGCGAAGTGCCCACAGAAATTTGCTAGCTGAGTTGCCCTTGAATGAGTGAGTGGACCGGGTGCATTGATGCTATCAATTATTCTTTCAATCTGCACTTCATTGGCAACGCGAGGATGTACAGGGCGAAGATTTTGCTCTTGCTGATCATTGTCGTTGTTAGAAGGAATGTCTTCAGGCTGAGCATTGTCTTCATGTTGATCAGGTGCTGAGATGATAAGTTCTTCTTCAGGATGAGCTTCAGAAGGTATAATTTCTCCAGTTCCCATTAGCTTGATTGATTCACTGGATGGAACTTCATCTAGCACATTTGGCAGTTGCTCTCTTTGTGAACCGTTGGTCTCATCGAGCCGCACATCCACTGTTTCAACCACTTTGTAATGAAAGAGATTGAAGACTCTGTAGGAGTGCGAATCCTTTCCATATCCAAGCATAAAACCCTCATGTGCTTTTGGTGCAAACTTTGAGGTGTGATGTGGGTCCTTGATCCAGCACCTGACGCCAAATACTCTGAAGTAACTGACATTTGGCTTCTTGCCAGTAAGGAGCTCATAAGATGTCTTGTTCAGAAGCTTGTGAAGATAAACACGATTGATTGTATGGCATGCAGTATCAATGGCTTCAGGCCAGAATTTTCTTGGAGTCTTGTATTCATCTAGCATTGTTCTGGCCATCTCAATGAGTGTTCTGTTCTTGCATTCGACGACCCCATTCTGCTGTGGTGTGTACGGGGCTGAGAATTCATGTGTGATGCCCAAGGTATCATGATATGTATCAAGGCCAGTGTTCTTGAATTCAGTGCAATTGTCACTTCTGATATGCTTTATCTTGGCGCCATAGTTGTTCATTGCTCGATTGGCGAAGCGTCTGAAGACATCCTGCACTTCAGTCTTGTAAAGGATTATGTGCACCCAAGTATATCTAGAATAATCATCAACAATGACAAAGCCATAGAGACAAGCAGTAGTAGTAAGAGTTGAGTAATGAGTGGGACCGAAAAGATCCATGTGAAGCAGTTCGAAGGGTCGAGTAGTGGTCATGATTGTCTTCGAGGGATGTTTGGCCCTCGTCATCTTTCCTGCCTCACAGGCACCGCATAAGTGATCTTTCTTGAACTTGACGCCCTCGATGCCTATGACATGCTTCTTCTTTGCCAGGGTGTGGAGGTTCCTCATGCCAGCATGCCCAAGCCTCTGATGCCAGAGCCAGCATTCTAAAGCTTTTGCTAGAAGACATACGGCAAGCTGTGGTCCTGCTGAGAAATCTACCACGTACAAATCATCTTTTCGATACCCTTCAAATACTAGAGACTTGTCAGATTCCATTAGAACAAGGCAACGATATTTTCCAAATATTACGATCATGTTTAAATCGCAAAGCATTGAGACAGACATTAAGTTGAAGCCAAGGGATTCAACAAGCATGACTTTATCCATGTGTTGATCCCTTGAGATTGCAACTCTACCTAGACCCAATACCTTACTTTTACCAGTGTCAGAAAATGTGATGTGGCTCTTGTCGGATGGATGTAAGGTTGAGTCCATAAGAAGGCTTCTTTTGCTAGTCATGTGATTTGTACACCCACTATCAATAATCCATTCTAAAGACGCTGGTGTCGTACCCTACAGTGCAGTTAGGGGGATAGGCTTCACGAAGAGCATTGTGAAGCAAAAACATTTGACGAACCAGTGGGTTATGAAAGCTTAGATCCAGATTAGGACTAATAGGGAGAGTAGCAAGCGATTCAGGAACGAAGTACATAGTAAGACCATTCGGGCATTTGATCTTGCGCCCTACAAGATGTTTAAGGTCCCCAGCAATAGCGTCAGACGATTTGGTTTTCTGCTGGAGACCTTTCCCTGCAAAAGAGAGTTAAGCTTTCTTAGCCACCCGCATCTTCAAGGGTGGCTTAGAAGCAATAAGTCTAAGTGCAGCATCTGAGAACTTTGGCTTCGGATCCCTAGCAAACAGTCTTGCAGGCAGACAATAGTCCTCATAAGAATAAGCAGAATAGTTCTTGGTCTTATGAACATGGCGGTTTGATGAACCGCTCTCATATTCATATGCCTGAGTATGGTTTCCCTGCAAAACATTTGCGTTAGTGCAACTCAGGTGAGTCCTCTGTCTGTATGAAGCCTTTGGTCTGAGGTTTGTCTTCTTCACGTGAGGTGTCATGATGACATTCACAGGAAGATTCTCCAGACACCTTTTCGGAACCTAGATATCTTCATAGGTGGTCCATTCCTGCAGTTAGTACCAATGTACCTGGCAAACACTTCACCATTCTGATTCTTAAACAGTTTATAGTTTGCATCAAAGGATTCATCAATGACAATGGGGTTAGCACAAGTGAACCCAGATAGAGTGGATGGATCTGCTGAAAATTCCTTTGCAGCAACCCATGTGGTTTTGGGGTACTGCTCAGGTTTCCAGTAAGAGCCATCAGTATTCATTTTCCTTACGAACCCAACACCCTCTTTCCTCGGGTTTTGGTTCAAAATCTGCTTTTTGAGGACATCACATAGTGTCTGATGCCCTTTAAGACTTTTGTACATCCCTGTTTCAAGCAATGTCTTCAACCTAGCATTCTCATCAGCAATAGCAGTGGAATCCTCAGCAGAGGGGTTAGTTCCCACATCAACAGTTGAAGATATTGCAACAGTAGCAGCAGTAGAACATTCAGCAATAGTAGTAGCATTATCACGCTCAATGCATTTAAGACATGGTGGTTCAAATCCTTCCTGAGCGGAGCTGATCTGTTTGGCGCGAAGTGACTCGTCTTCCTTTTGAAGATCTTCATGAGCCGCTCTCAATTTCTCAAGATCTTGCTTCCTTTGAAGATAATCATAGGAAAGCTTTTCATGAGTTTTTGAGAGAGTTTCATGACGACTTTCAAGTTCCTCATACTTAATGTGAAGATTTTTTATGTCTTTAATTAAGGATTCAGATCGAGTCATTTTAGCACCTAACAGATCATCGCTTCTGTCTAACAGTTTTTGAATATGTTCCATAGCTTTCTGTTGTTTAGTTGCAATTTTAGCAAGTGTTTTGTAGCTGGGTTTTGAACCACAATCAGAGTCATCGTCACTAGATGTTTGATAGTGAGTAGTGCGTGTGTTTACCTTGGCACCGTGTGCCATGAAGTAGTAGGTAGAAGCGGAGTAGTCCTTGTCATTTGCATCGGTGTCGGTGATGAAGTCATTGTCTTCAGTGTTGAAGATGGACTTGGCAACATATGCTGTAGCTAGACTTGCGACGCCTGAATCGGACTCCTCCTCAGACTCCACCTCCGCCTCCTCAGAAGCGGACTCCTCCTCTGAATCCATTTCCTTGCCAACAAACGCATGTGCCTTGCCAGATGAGCTCTTCTTGTGTGATGAAGACTTTGAGGAAGACTTGGAAGAAGACTTTGAGTATTTCTTCTTCTTCTTGTCGTCCGAGTCATATTCCTTGCTCTTCTTCTTCTTTTTGTTCTCATTGTCCCACTATGGACACTCAGAGATGAAGTGGCCAGGTTTCTTGCACTTGTGACATGTTTTCTTCTTGTAGTCATGAGCAGAAGCTTCATCATTCCTTGAGCTTGATCGGGAAGACTTTCTGAAACCTTTCTTCTTGGTGAATTTTTGGAACTTCTTCACAAGCATAGCAAGTTCCCTTCCAATGTCTTCAGGATCATCCGAACTGCTGTCAGATTCTTCTTCAGATGAGGAGACAGCTTTTGCCTTCAAGGCACTAGTTCACCCATAGTTTGGACCGTAGATATCTCTTTTCTCAGAAAGCTGAAACTCATGTGTGTTGAGCCTCTCAAGTATGTCAGACGGATCGAGTGTCTTGAAATCAGGACGTTCTTGAATCATCAGGGCTAGGGTGTCAAACGAACTATCAAGTGATCTCAGTAGTGTCTTGACGACTTCATGTTTGGTGATCTCAGTAGCGCCGAGGGCTTGAAGCTCATTTGTGATGTCAGTGAGTCGGTCAAATGTGAGTTGGACATTCTCATTGTCATTTCGCTTGAAGCGGTTGAAGAGGTTGCGAAGGACACTGATTCTCTGATCTCTCTGGGTTGAGACGCCTTCATTGGCCTTGGAGAGCCAGTCCCAGACCAGCTTAGATGTTTCCAAAGCACTCACACGGCCATAATGTCCTTTTGTCAGATGACCACAGATGATATTCTTGGCAGTAGAGTCCAGTTGAACGAACTTCTTGACATCAGCAGTAGTGACACCTTCTCCAGCCTTGGGAACGTTGTTCTTGACGACATACCATAGGTCGACGTCAATGGCTTCAAGATGCATGCGCATCTTATTCTTCCAGTAGGGATATTCAGTTCCATCGAAGACGGGGCACGCAGCGGAGACTTTAATTATCCGTGCAGTCGACATATCTAAAACTCCAGGTGGTTAAACCGAATCACACAGAACAAGGGAGCACCTTGCTCTGATACCAATTGAAAGTGCGTTATATCGACTAGAGGGGGGGTGAATAGGCGATTTTTATGAAAGTCTTCAAAACATGGAAGTTATGAAGACAAACGATAGAAATAAACCTATTACCCTGCAGCGGAAGGTAGACTACACTAGGCAAGCCATAGTCAAGTATTCAATAGAGTGAAAGCACAATGACTGATAGAAGCAATGTAGTAAGGATCAGGTAGGAAGATATTGTGAAGCCACACAGAACATGTAGTCACTCAGTGAAGACGAAAGATAGTGCGAACATACAATGACTTCACAAGGAGTAAAAGTAAGTAAAGGGAAGGGAAGATGAAACCGGTGACTCGCTAAAGACAATGATTTGTTGGACCAGTTCCAGTTGCTGTGACAACTGTACGTCTGGTTAGGGCGGCTAGGTATTTAAACCTTAGGACACACAGTCCTAGACACCCAGTCCTGAACACGCAGCTCAGGACACCCAGTCCTCACCGTATTCCCCTTGAGCTAAGGTCACACAGACCTCGCCCAATCACTCTGGTAAGTCTTCAAGGTAGACTCCTAAACCTTCACAGACTTCGTTCACCGGCAATCCACAATGTCTCTTGGATGCTCAGAACGCGACGCCTAACCGGCTGGAGGATGCACAGTCCTCAAGTGTAATAAGTCTTCAGATCACACAGACAAGAAGACTTAAGTGATGCCTAATTCTCTTTGGCTCTGGGTGGTTAGGGCTTTATCCTCGCAAGGAATTCTCTCTCAAAGGCTTCGACGTGGGTTGCTCTCAAACGACAAAAGCCATACTCTGAATCTGAGCAGCCAACCATTTATGGTTGTAGGGGGTGGGCTATTTATAGCCACTTGGCAACCCGACCTGATTTGTCCGAAATGACCCTGGGTCACTAAGGAACTGACACGTGTTCCAACGGTCAGATTTCAAACTCACACGGCAACTTTACTTGGGCTTCAAGCAAAGCTGACTTGCCCGACTCTGGACAAGATTCGCTCTCAAAGTCTTCACTCGAAGACATAGGTTTTGTTTAAGCATCACTTCAGTCATTCTGACTGGTTCTCTTGGACCCCACTTAACAGTACGGTGGTTCCTATGACTCAACACAGAAGAAAGAGAACTACGAAAGATCTAAGTCTTCGAGCTCCATAGGCTTCATGTGCTGTCTTCTCTTGTCATAGTCTTCAATGTGAGTATCTTCATATACCACCTTTGACTTCAATGTCTTCATACATTTTTAGGGGTCATCTCTGGTAGGAAAACCAAATCAATGAGGGACTTCTACCTGTGTTATCCTGCAATTCTCACAAACACATTAGTCCCTCAACTAGGTTTGTCGTCAATACTCCAAAACCAACTAGGGGTGTCACTAGATGCACTTACAAGTACCGAGGATGGCCCTCTCATAGGATGACGAGGGAGGATCCCTGGTGGAGTATTGTGTTGGTGAGTAGTGGACTCATGTGCGAAAACTATTTTTTACTAGTGGAGTCTCGTAGGATAGCTTAGCCAAGAGTCAAAGCTGGCTTGCTGCAATAACTCCACCACCTTCTTGAGAATGAGCATGTATAGTAGGTTCTGATGTAAGACTTGCTGAGTACCTTTGTACTCATGTTTGCTTAATTACTGTTTTCAAACGACAACACCGCCCCCTCCGATGGGTTCTACGTAGACCTTGATGTCGACGAGTGACTAGCCACCCAGGTGGTGATCCTGGCCATGGAGGGCCCTATGTAGATAGACAGGCTTCGAGAAGCCTTCTTTCTTTCTAGCGTCTGTACTCAGACTAGTTGCTTCCGCATGTGCTTGTATGATTGTATGACTTGAGTGTCGGGTTGTGTGACCCCTACCTGTATGAATATGTTATGTATGGCTCTCTAGAGCTTTTACATAAAGTACTTGAGTTGTAGAGTTTTGTTGTGATGCCATGTTGTATTTACACATATCGAGCATATTGTGTGTATGATTGAAATGCTTGGTATGTGTGGGATCCGACAATCTAGTTGTTTATCCTTGGCAGCCTTTTTATGGGGAAATGTAGTCTAGTGTTCCTCGAGCCATAGTAGTCCGCTACAGGCCAGTTCACCGGAGTCCTGCTAGCCCAGCACTACTGCTCAGGACACTTGACTGGCCGGCATGTGTTTCACTTCGTTCCTATGTCTGTCCCTTCGGGGAAATGTCACGCGGTGACATCTGGAGTCCTTCCTAGCCTGCTACAGCCCGGGTTCCCCGGAGTCCTGTTAGCCCAGTGCTACAACCCGGTTTCACTCACTGATGACCGACATGCTCGATGTGATTCATGTATGCCTGTCTCCATAGGTCTGTGCCGCTTTGGGTTCACGACTAGCCATGTCGGCCCGGGTTCTCTTTCATATGGATGCTAGCGACACTATCATATACGTGAGCCAAAAGGCGCAAACGGTCTCGGGCCATGGTAAGGCGACACCCGTGGGATACCATGTGTGAGGCCGCAATGTGATATGAGGTGTTACCGGCTAGATCGATGTGACTTGGAATCGGGGTCCTGACAGCGTTGGCATCAGAGCCGGACTGCCTGTAGGTTCGTTGAGCTAAACTGGTCGATGTCGAGTCTAGAAATGTTTTAGTTATATGTAGGGGAATTGATTGTGGGAGGGAACGTAAGGCTCTTTTACTCCTTTACCTTATGCCCTATGTTCTGAGCCATTCTCTTCTCATTCAACGTGGGTTAAGGACTAGGCTCTCTTCTTCTATCAGGTTCACATGTTACTAATCCGCAGTAGCTTATAGGATTGTTGTTACAAGCCTCAGTACAGTTTCTACTACTTTTAGTATGTTGCCAGTTGAATCAGAACCTTGATATGATGTTGTTGAGTGGTATTGCAAACTGTTGTGGATGTCTCAAATCTTTTTCTGAGCATTTACAGCTGTTATGCTGTCCAATTTTCCCTACAAATTCTAATGTCTTTGCATTGTGGTTGTGCTTTCAGATGGCCACTCATGCTCAAAACCAAGTGGTTCGCCTGACCCGGTGCCTCGATGTGCCCGGTCATACTGCTATGTTAGTCCGGGTAATGATCGAGATGGGTTACCGTTGGTATCCCGAATACACTGTCGAAGAGCAATTCCAAGACTTTAATCAAAGCCAATATTTCTGCACCGTCAGGATATTTCTTTCTTATCCTGGATCTACCGAGCCCCTCCACTGTTCCTATGGACTCGGGGTTACTGTTGAGATGGCTGTGCAGGATGCTGCCTATTCCATGATGACCATCATGCGAGTCCGGACTGGCCTGCTTCGGAACACCGACTTCCGTTATTTGCCAGCTTCACTCCCGGGAGCACAAGGGTATCTCCAGGCTATCTATGCTGACCCTGCACGTGAGGACTCACTAACTCACACCACTGCCGAGATGCTCGAGGATAAGGACCGAGAGAATCGGGCCTTGAGACTGGAGCTTTTCAACACCCATGCTGATCATTGGGCCACTTTGACTCGGTTTGCACCTGCGGTGCAAGCTGGATGTATGGATACAAGGGATCTGTATCCTGTGAGATCTGCTCTGCCAGACATGGTGGATTGGCGTGATGTGGGAGGCATCACCCCACCCCATGGTCCCCGCAGGCCACCGTTTGTTGGTCCAAGACCTCACCCTAGCCCCTTTGGTCCACAGGCTCCTCAGGACCGTCTGTTCCCGGATGATCACGTTGAACTTCCAGGCTATGGAGGTGACTTCTATGAGGACTACTACAGAGCTGTCTGAGTTAGTAGTAGTATCACTAGTATTGTAATAGTTGTATCTCCACTGTACTGCATGACTTGTGGAATATGACTTAGTGTGTAATCAATTCCGATGGTGTAGACAAATAATGTATAGGAGCTTGGAATGCCTCCGATGAGATGTAACGTCTTTCATCATAGTTGTACTGTAGCCTGGGCTTGTACTAAACTATGTACGGTGTGTATGACCAATGGTATATATATGGCAGTTTCTATATTACCATGTCGTGCAATGAACATCTTAGCATTCCATGCTATCCATTACATTCTGCACTTCCTTGCTAAATTGTGCCATCCTTATCTAAATCGTTGTCTTGTTTTCTCCTAGGATGGTCAACACCCGCAGCAACCCTGCTGCCCCGGAGCAGGGGGAAGCCAGTGCAGCTAGGGGTGAAAATCTGCCTCACCCGCCTTCTCTGGCCGAAGTGATGCTGGAGGCGGAAAGAAACAAGCGTGAGACTAACCGCTTGCTGGAGCGGATTGAGAAGAACACTGCACGCCATCAGTGAAATGACTTGGTGTCAATCAATGACTTCATCAAGTTGTACCCACCAAAGTTTAACCATTCCGTCGAGCCCCTCAACACGGATGACTGGCTTCGCAGCATCACCCACAAGCTATGTTCTACCAACGTAGCCGAAGCTGATAAGGTTACTTATGCTGCCTATCACCTCGAAGGCCCTGCTAGCCTTTGGTGGGAAAATTTTGAAGCTATGCGCCCGGTCGGCCAAATCACTACTTGGGCTGAATTCAGTGAGGCTTTCCGTGAGCATCACATTCCGGAAGGTCTCATAGATCGCAAGAGGGAAGAGTTCTGCAATTTCACCAAAGGAAGACTGACTGTGGATGCATATAGTCGTGAATTTGGGAATCTGGCATGATATGCTCCTGAAGAGGTATCCACCGAAGCTAAGAAGCAGGCAAGGTTCCGCAAGGGACTTAGCCCTGAGCTTCGCCGCGATCTTCGTCTACACGAGTGCACCTCCTTTCAGAAGTTGGTCAATAAAGCCATCAGTGCTAAGACAGGCCAGTCTGACTATGACGCTTCACGCAAGAACTCCCGTGATTTTGGCTCTTCATACGGCTCTGGATCTCAGAAGCGTCGGGTGTGGATTCCAAGCACAGCACTGCCACCCAGGTTCATTCCGAGGCCATCCTTTGAGGCGCCTTGTCCCAACCAGCAGTTTGCATCGTCCAAGCCCTATGGTGGCCCCGCTGCTAATGCTGCTCCATGCCCCAATGTTGTGACATGTTTCAAGTGTGGAGAGCCGAGTCATTATAGCTGAGAGTGTCCTCAGAACAACAACCCCAATCAGTCTGGAAAGTCCGTTGGTCGTGGTAAGCCAGCGGGAAAGACAATCTACGCCAAGACGGTCACCACTGCACGTGGCCATGTCAACTATGTTTCAGCCGAGGAGGCTCATGAGGATCCTAACGTCGTCCTTGGTACGCTCCTTGTTAATTGCCATCCGGCATCTGTTCTTTTCGATACTAGAGCATCTCATTCATTCATATCCGAGAACTATGCTCGATTGCATAACACGACATTCTGTGACATGCCCGCTACCATGGAAATCCAAACCCCTGGCTCTAGATGGCAAACTTCTAGAGTAAGCCATGGGAATGAAATTCTTGTTGATAGACTTGTCTTCCTTGCATCCTTAATAGCTCTCAAGTCCTCGGACATAAACATCATCTTGGGTATGGACTGGATGTCAGCTCATTATGCTAAGATTGATTGTGCCACTAGAACCGTTCAACTTACTCACCCATCGGGCAAGACAGTCAATGTCTTAACTCGAGTGGCCAAGCGCTAGCTTTACTCCCTAAATGACAACCCCCTTCCAGACCTTGAGGATGTTTCGGTAGTCCGAGACTTTCCGGATGTCTTTCCAGAAGAACTGCCAGGTGTTCCACCTGACAAGGATGTCGAGTTTGTGATAGACCTTGTTCCAGGAACTGTTCCAATTTCTAGAAGACCCTATAAGATGGCACCCTTAGAACTAGCCGAGCTTAAGAACCAACTCGATGAGTCCTTGAAAAAGGGTTTCATCTGTCCTAGTTCCTCTCCTTGGGCTTGCCCCGTCCTCTTTGTCAAGAAGAAGGATGGAACGGATCGGATGGTTGTAGATTACCGACCTGTCAACTTGGTCACCATCAAGAACAAGTATCCGCTTCCCAGGATCAACTATCTGTATGATCAGCTCGCTGGATCCTCAGTCTTTTCCAAGATGGATTTGAGGTTGGGCTACCATCAAATCAAAATCAGAAACGGGGACATTCCCAAAATGGCCTTTGTTACTCGTTATGGCCAATACGAGTACACCGTTATGTCCTTCGGTTTAACCAATTCCCCAGGCACCTTCTCTCGGTTAGTGAACTCGGTCTTCATGGAGTATTTGGATAAATTCGTCGTAGTATACCTCAATGACATACTCATCTACTCCAAGAATGAAGAGGAACATGCCGAACATCTAAGGCTGGTATTGACGAAACTTCGAGAGCATCGCCTTTATGCCAAATTCTCCAAGTGTGAATTTTGGTTGCTAGAAGTGACCTATCTAGGACATGTAATCTCTGGTAAGGGTATTGCTGTCAATCCCGAGCGAGTTCAAGCCGTCCTTGATTGGACTCCACCTAAGACGGTCAAGCAAGTTTGGAGCTTCCTTGGCTTAGCGAGCTATTGCCGCCGCTTCATTGAGAATTTCTCCAAGGTTGCTAAACCTCTAACTGAACTCCTCAAGAAAGATAAAAAGTTCGAGTGGACTTCACAGTGCGAGTTCAGCTTTCAGGAACTAAAAAGACGCCTGACATCTGCTCCCGTACTGGTACCACTAGATTTCTCCAAGGACTTTATTATCTATTGCGACGCCTCGCGACAAGGACTAGGTTGCATACTCATGCAAGATCGTCAGGTAATTGCCTATGCCTCATGGCAATTACACCCACATGAGGAAAATTATCCCACACATGATCTAGAGCTTGCAGCTGGAGTCCATGCACTTAAAACTTGGCGACATTACCTCCTCGGTAATCGTTGCGAGATCTTCACCGATCACCAAAGTTTGAAATATATCTTCACCCAACCAGATTTGAATCTCAGGCAACGACGTTGGGTCGAGTTGATCTCGGATTACGACTTAGGAATAACTTACACCCCGGGCAAAGCCAATGTCATGGCTGATGCACTAAGTCATAAATCTTATTGTAACAACCTGATGTTACAACAAAGTCAACCACTTCTCCATGAGGAATTTTGTAAGCTTAATCTTCACATTGTTCCTCGAGGATTCCTATTCACCCTGGTGGCGAAGCCTAACCTTATGGATCAGATCATAACCGCCCAGCGGTATGATAAGGGCATATCCTGGATTAAGGAAAACATCGCTAGCGGAGTTGCTAAATGTTTTTCCATGGATGAGCGAGGTGTTGTATTCTTCGAGAACCACTTGGTGGTTCCCAAGAAACAACATTTACGCCAGTTGATTCTTAAGGAAGATCATGAATCCCCTCTCACCATTCACCCCGGTAGTACTAAAATGTATCAAGACCTACGCCAGAGGTTTTGGTGGACTAGGATGAAGAGAGAAATTCCTCAATACATTGCTAGTTGCGATGTCTGTCGTCATGTTAAAGCAGAGCACCAATGGCCTGCTGGCACCCTTCAACCTTTGGCTATTCCTGAGTGGAAATGGGATAAAATTAGTATGGATTTCATTACTGGGTTTCCCAGGACCAAGAGAGGGAATAATGCCATCTTCATCGTGATCGACCGTCTGTCCAAAGTAGCCCATTTCCTACCTGTTCGTGAGAGTATCACCGCTAGCCAGCTAGCTGACTTATACATCTCCCGAATAGTGTCTCTTCATGGTGTTCCATTGGAAATTAACTCAGACCGTGGGAGTCTTTTCACCTCTCGATTTTGGGAAAGTTTCCAAAATTCTATGGGAACTCATCTCTCTTTTAGCACCGCCATCCATCCTCAATCAAGTGGTCAAGTAGAGCGAGTCAATCAAATTCTGGAAGATATGCTCCGAGCTTCTGTCATCTCATTCCGAATGGGTTGGGAGAAATGCCTTCCATTCGCGGAGTTTGCTTATAACAATAGTTATAAAGCTAGTTTGGGCAAAGCTCCTTTCGAAGTTCTCTATGGACGAAAATGTCGAACGCCTCTTAACTGGTCAGAAACCGGGGAAAGACAACTCTTTGGCCTGGATATGATTCAGGAAGCAGAAGAGCAGGTTCGCGTTATTCGTGAGAAATTGAAAACACCCCAATCTCGTCAAAAGAGCCAATATGATCGTAAACATAAGCTCATGACTTATGAAGTCGGCGAGAAGGCTTACCTTCGGGTTACTCCATTAAAGGTGTCGGATTTTGGGTTCTGGCAGACCCTTGAGGTTCGAACACTGGGGTGCGCGCGGAGATTTCGCCTCCTACCTACCTGCACTCCTCCGCCTTACTAGGATCTAAAACTAAGGAAAGAACAACACAAGAGACACAGGGTTTATACTGGTTCGGGCCACCGTTGTGGTGTAATACCCTACTCCAGTGTGTGGTGGATTCAATTGCCTCTTGGGCTGATGATGATGAACAATGCAAGGAATAACAGCCTCGCGAGGGTCTGCTCTTGGCTGGGGCGATGAACTGCTGGGAGGAGCTCAGTCACCCCCCCTCTCTCCCTCTCTACCTGATCTTCTCTATCTTTCCAACTCTCTGGCCAGCTCTCTTTTCCTCCAGCCTCCTCGCCTCTCGCCCCCCGCCTTTCGCCTCCTTTGGCTCTATGGGTGGCTGGTTCTATTTATAGAGGCCCTGGTCCTCTTCCCAAATATCGAGCGGGAAGGGAGCCAACAATGGCGGGCTAATTTGAAGGGGGACAGCTAGTATCAACTATCCTGACAAAAGTAGTCTTCGCCTGCGCAAAGCTCTGGTGATGACGTCGTCTTGGGCTCCACGGTGACCTCTATCTCGTAGTCCTCCTGGTCTTGGTCTCGTTACACCGAAATGGCAAACTTTGCCTGATGCCTCGGTACTCTGCGGCTGCGCTTGCCCCCTTTGCACCAAAGAGGAAGGGAGGACGCTGCGCGGGCTGGCACCCGCCTGGCGCCCCCGGTCGTCATGACTTGCGTCACGGGCACCTCGTGAGGTACCCCGCCTTGATCTCTCCGCCTCCTTGTGAGCCAGCCTGACGAGGCCGCACCTGAGGAAGCTCCGCGTCGTCCGCCCCGCGAGGCTTGGCCCCTCGCGAGGGTCTTGGGTTTGTGTTGGTGAAGATGGGCCGCGCTGGGCCCCCTTTGAGCCACGGCGCAGGCCGCAGGCAGGCAAGTCTGGGGACCCCCGTTCCTAGAACGCCGACAGTAGCCCCCGGGCCCAAGGCGCGCCCGGACTTGGCCGTGCAGGGAGGCGGAAGGGTAGGAGTGAAGCGCCACGGGCCCTAACAGCCTGCGGCCTTGGGCGCCGCGTGGTGGTTGATTGGCCGTGGGCGCCTTAGCAACCGCGCGAGTTGATAAAGGAGCGGCATCCACCTAGGCTTTGCTTCTTGCTTTCCACGGTTGCTGGTCAGATCCCCTTTCTTGCGCCTCTCCTTCCTTCCTCCAAAATTTCCAGATCCACTCCATCTGTGTGACCTAGGAAGCCATGGCGCCTCGTCAGCCCCCGGCCGTAGCTTGGTACTCGTCTGCCCTGGATCTGCCGAACGTGTCGGAGGTGAGCCTCGCCCGGTTGCGCCGGATGGCGACGGCGCGGGGCGTCAACGGGGCGAAGGTGTTAAAAGCCAGCTCCGCCACCCCTGAGGGTCAAGGGAGCACCTTCTACCCGCTCTTTGTAAGTGCCATTGTTGCTGGCCTGGTGCCTCCCTTCTCCGAGTTCTTCTTTTCTGTCCTCCGCCACTATAAGCTACAAGCCCTGCATCTCCACCCCAACTCCGTTCTTCTCCTGGCGATCTTCGCCTATTACTGCGAGGCTCACGTAGGGGTGCAGCCTTCAGTGGCCTTGCTGCGCCACTACTTCTACCTCCGGACTTCTCATGGTACTGCTTCCGCGTGCGCAAGCTTCGTTGCGTACGGTGGCGCCATTGCCATTTTGAACCCCGGGAAAAGTATTGAGGGCTTCAGGAGCAAGTGGGTCTTGGTGGATGCTGGGCGCATCCACCCTCGGCTGATCTTGCCCATGGAGCAGCCCACGAGCTCCAGCGATTGGGGTCGAGCGGAGCTCACGGACCCCCGCGTGAAGCTAATGTTGGAGAAGATGGATGCGGATCTGAGGCCGGCCAACATGGCGGCGGCGAAGCTGACCGGCGCGTCGCTGCTGAGGGAATTCCTGGAGCACCAGCTGGCTCCGCTTTGGCAGTACTCACTTCCGATGTGGAGGCCCCGTCCGAGCCCCGCAGCCTTAGCCGACGGAGATCTGGCTACGGTCCTCCAATCTCTGGTCGGGGGTGATGTGGCGAGGTTGGCGGGCGCTCCTACGCCCTTGTTCCTCCGCGACGACTGGGAGCAGGTAGTGGAGTCCATGCCCGTCTTCAACGGGGATGGGCCCGTGCCCGTGAAAACTCCCGAGGAACCGGTGGACGTGCCCTCCGATGACTCCAGCGAAGAGGAGGAACGAGGGGAGCAGGGAAAAGGGCCTGACTCCGAGGTGACTGACGGAGAGTCGAGGACTCCCCTCCCTCGGCGCCGGTCCCGCGTTCTCCGCCTCTCTCCGAGCGATGGCAACGAGGATGATGATGAAGACGACGACGAGGACAACGACGAGCAGGACGGCGGGAGCTCACCCCCGATCCCTAAGAAGGACAGGACCGGGCTGATCTCCCGCGGGTCTGCCCCGGCCCCGGGGCGGACCGCAGATGCGCCTTCCACCTCCAAGCTTCTCGAGGTTGACCCTTCCAGCCGGCTTTCAGGCTTCAAATTTGGCCGGAGGCCGCTTGAGCTCACTGGCGACGACCCGTAAGTGTTCGATTCTTGTCTTTATCTCTTGCTCTTCTTCTGAAGCTTGACGTCCGCATCTCTTGGATAGGCTGGTGCCCGCCGCAAAGAAGCCGAAGGGGGCTCCCGAGGTTCCATCCGTGGCAGCGCTTCTGCCCGCGAAGGAGGGTGACTGGGACGCATAGGCTTCTCCTGCTCGGTCGTCCTCGCGAGTCCTGGCTGAGCCGGCTGGGGCGAGCTCAGCCCCCACGGCCCAAGTGGCTCCCGAGGTGCTCTTGCCTGCCGCCGCCACTTCGACTGTCGGGGCGCGGCAGACTCCGCCTCAGGATGCTGTGATCGCGCTGCCGCCTTCTCCTCCTACTCCACTGGCTGCTGTCTCTCCGACTCATTCTGCTGTTCTGGATCATGCTGTTGCTGAGCTGGACCGACTGCATCAGGATCTTCTTGGTGCCGACCCCCACTTGGTGGCCGGGCGCTTGGAGCTGGCTTCAGGATGGGTTCGCTCCGACGCTTCGATTCGGGCGGCGCTGGTCCAGGCCTCGACGGCATGCGACGAGGAGAAGTAGGCCGTCCTTGAAGCGAAGGCTGCTCGTGATGCAGCCTTGGGGGAGGTGGTCGACGTCCGTGGCTGTTGCAAGGCGCTGGAGGGCGAACTGCAAGGTTTGCGGGACCAGCTCGCGAATGAGGTCCGCCTTCGCGAAGAGCAGGAAGAAAGCATGAAGGCTCGCAAGGCGGCTCTCAAGGAGAGGGAGGTCAAGCGCAAGAAATGCCGCGACCGCCTAGGCGTGCTGGAGCAGGAGTTGGGGCGAGGAAGGCCAAGCTGGACGACGAGGCCCTGGTTCTTGCCGAGGACCGCGTGGCCTTCGCGGAGATGGAGGCGAGGGCTCGCTCCTCACTGAGGACGCTTTATGACAGCAGCCTGGAGAGCCCACTGGCTGGCGCCGGGGACGGCCCCGCCAAGCTTCTTCCCTTCCTGGTTCACGCTCTTGAAGATGTCGCCCTTGGCCTTGGCCCCGCGGCCGAGGCCGAGGCGCGTGTCCTGTCTTCTGCAGCAATGACGCGGGTCCTCAGCCACATCTACCTTCACGATCCCGGTGTCGACCTCGACAGCCTGCTGGAGCCAGTGAGCGGGGAGCGTGCCGCTGCCGCTGCCGAGGCCGTGAAGGGTCGCGCAGAGGCCCTGTTGGGGAAGTTCCGGGCCTTCAGCACCAAGCCGGAGCAAGGCGCTGCCGACCCCACCGCTTCGTGAGGCGTACCCAATCCGCACTGCTCCATCGCTGACAAGTGACTCCGTCGCGGCTCCTGTCCTGCCTTTAATTCCTGCACATGTATCATGCCTCGGGGAGGCGTTTAAACTTGCGTTTGGCATCGAGATAACAGTGTGGACTGTAATATTTGCTTTTGAATTCCTTGAAATTTGTGCCTTTCCTTCCTACTTGCTTATGTTCTACGCCGGCAGAGCCCGGCCCCGCGCATGCCTCACCCAGCGTTGGTCCTGACCGGAAACCAGGACGGGGCCAAGGAGTGAGGGGCCACGTGACAAGTGAGGCTCCTGAGTCGCGATGCTCAGGAGTCCCCCTTGGTGCACGAACAGCAAGTAGGGAGGTGTGATGCGGGTGGATCTACTGTTGTACGTCTGCAGAGCCCGGCTGCGCGCGTACCTCACCCAGCATTGGCCCCGACCGGAAACCAGGATGGGGCCACGGAGTGAGGGGCTACATGACCAGTTAGGCTCCTGAGTCGCGATGCTCAGGAGTCCCCCTTGACGCATGAACATCTAGTAAGGAGGCGTGATGCGGGTGGATCTACCGTTCTACATCTACAGAGCCCGGCCGCGCGCGTACCTCACCCAGCGTTGGTCCTGACCGGAAACCAGGACGGGGCCATGGAGTGAGGGGCCACGTGACCAGTTAGGCTCCTGAGTCGCGATGCTCAGGAGTCCCCCTTGACGCTCAAATGGCCTTCGTACCTTGGCTCCGCTCGGGGAGAGACGCGCGACGAACCAGGCCCGGGGGGACCTGGCTGGGCGGCGTGCGTCTGGGTGTGACCCAGGCGCAGCCCCCGTGCCCAGCCCCCTCGCGCGGCACTCCCGAGGGGAGGCGTTACGATGAGGCTAGACACTGAGCTCTGGGCTCCCTGAGGTTGGTGCGGCCCGGGGGCCACCCTCAGTTGTTTATCACCAGCGCGGAGCATAGCGCTACCGTATGTGTACGGGCATAGCCGCTCCTCGGCAGTGTCATCAGCCAGCGCAGAGCATGGTGCTTCCACTGGTACATGGGAGGGGGACCCCCTCCGGGAGGAGCCCCCGGGGCGTGTAAAGCCCCGCCCTGACACGTGGCTGGCACGGTAGGGCCTGGCGAGGTGTATCTGGGCACCCGTGAGCCAGCGCGGGACTCACGGGGCCCTACCTCTAGGCGGGTTGCGCCTGGCACTGGGCCTTATCTTATGATGTGTCCCTGCAAATTTGGTTAGATGTCGGCACTCTACGACCTCGGGTCTCGGCTCTCGAGCTGGTCTCAGCCGTCGCTGGTATGCCAGGTCGCGATGCCATGGACAAGGCCAGAGGGTGAGGGCTGGAGGGCCAGTAAGAGCCCTGAGTCGCGATGCTCGGGTACCCCCCCTTTAACGTGCAAGTGGTTGGCATGGAGAAGAAGAGGTGCTGTGGACCGGCATCAAATAATCAAGCATGGTGAGTCTAATGCATGATCGGAAATAAACGCAAATGGGATACATGCCGCTGGGCCTGGCCCGAGCGGCTTGGGGATCATGCAGCTCAAGGGGTGCCCCCAACAAGGTAAGCTAACAACATGGAATAAAAAGGGGTACACGCCGCAGGGACGGATCCACGCGGCCTGGGAATAATGCAGCCCTGGGGGGCGCTCCCAGCTGGAAATAAAACTTGAAAAGATGTCACCTGATGATGTTGAGGACGAAGGAGCGTTGGTGTAGCAAGCTCGGTGGGATGCGGGAGCAGATCCTCATGAGCCCCCAGGCCCAGGGGCCTCGGGAGGCTCCGGAGGCGCTGGCGGCTCCTCACGGGCCATCTCCATCCCTGCCAGGGCTGCGGACCGCCTGGCCTCCCATGCCTCCGTGAAGCCCCTCATGAGGCGCTGATACGTGTCAGCCGTGTTCGGAAAACCGTAAGGCATGCGAACATAGCTGTGGGGTGGGCCTCCGCAGCGCCCCACTTGCGAGGGCCAGAGCCGCTCCAGAGAGGCGACTCGGTTGAGCCCTGGTATGTTGATGCAGACGCGCAGCCCACCATCCTCGCCTGGATGGGGAGCCACTCCTGGTAGGCGGCGGCCACCTTTCATGACTCTTGACTCCTGTAGCTCCTGAATGGCCTTGCTGACGAACTCCTGAGGGTCTGGATTTCCTTGCCTTGCTCCTTCTTGAGGGAAACGTGCTCCGAAACACGCCTCCATGTGGTGTCCAAGCGCCTCCCTTGTGACCCTGGCTAGGTCGGTGGCCCTCCAGGGGAGAGCCCCCGAGCCCTGCCTGAGGAGGGAGTCGGGCACGCTTTCCTATGCGATGGAAGGAGGTTCCCCCCGGGCAGGCACGGGCCCAGAGGGGCCTGCCTCCTGAGTGGTCGGGCCAGACGATGTCTTCTTCTTCTTAGGGGCGGTCTCGGGAGGCCTCCTACTTCCACGTTCAGGGTCTTCCAGTGACGCGGCCTGAAAGGCTCGTTCCAGGGAACACACCGCGTCCTTCTCTTCAGATGGCACCGTGATGACTCTGCTGCTTCCTGGCATCTTGAGGACATTGTAGCCGTGGTGAGTTACGGCCATGAACTTGGCCAGCGCTGGGTACCCAAGGATGGCGTTGTACGGTAGGCGAATGTGAGCGACGTCGAAGTCGATGAGCTCAGTGCGGTAGTTGTCACATGCACCGAAGGTGACAGGGAGGCGGACCTGCCCAATCGGGACCGTGGAGCCGTCGATGATACGGGAGAAAGGCTTGGTTGGCTGAAGCTGGCTGTAGGGCACTTGGAGGTTGTTGAATGTTTCCACGGACAGGACATTGAGCCCTGCCCCGCCATCGATGAGGGTCTTGGTGACCACCACATTGCTGATGATTGGGGAACAAAGCATCGGGAGGACTCCGGCTGTAGCCGCACACTTGAGCTGATCTACTGAGCTGAACGTGATGGCGCACGCCGACCACCTGAGAGGGCGCGTGGCTTCGAGCCTAGGGAGGACTGCGTTCACTTCGCGGGCGAACTGCTTGAAGATGCGCTGAGAGGCTAGGGCTTGTGCCCCGCCTAGGATGCAGGCGATCGCGCGTGGCTCCTGGAAGCCCCCGGCCCCCTCGTCCTAGTGGCGGTCTTTGTTTCTCCTTGGCTGAGGTGGCAGCGGTGGGAGGCCTGCGTTGCCTTGCGGGCGATCCTCGCGAGGCTGATCCCTCCAGTCTCCCTTGCGAGGTTGATCCCTCCAACCTCCCTCACGAGGCGGGTCTTGCCAGCGATCCTCGCGAGGTTGATTGCACCACCATTGGCGCGGGCCACGGTCTTCCCAACGTCCTGCGTTCCTTCCTCCTCCTCGGCCGTAGCCCCGGTCACTGCGGTCAGGGCAACGGCCGAACCTTCCTTCTCGCACGGCTCAGAACTCTTGACATTCGTTGGTGTTGTGGGTGTGGAGGTCGTGGTACACACAGTACCGGCTGCCCTTGGAAGGTTCGGGCTGATCTCTGCCCCGCTTGGTGTCTGGCTCTGCCGCGAGCATGGTAGCCCCCCTGCGCTTCACACCCTTGGCCTTGGGCTTCTTCTCTTCTAGGTCTGCGGCAGGCAGCTCGAGGAGGGAGAGACGCCCTTCTTCGGCCCTGGCGCACTTGGTTGCCAGGTTGAACAGTTCCAGGGAAGTGCATAGGTCTTCATGCATCGCCAGCTCCTCCTTCATCTTGACATCGCGCACGCCGTCGGAGAAGGCCGAGATGATGGCCTCCTCAGTCACCTTGGGAATCTTGAGGCGTGCATTGTTGAAGCGCTAGATGTACTTCTGCAGGGTCTCCCCAGGCTGTTGCTTGATGTGGCCCATGTCGCTCACGGCGGGTGGCCGGTCGCGAGTGCCTTGGAAGTTGGCGATGAAGCGGGTGCGCATCTCGTCCCAGGAGGAGATTGTGCCTGGAGCCAGGTTCAGGAGCCAGGTGCGGGCCCCATCCTTGAGTGCCATGGGGAGCCAGTTCGCCATGACCTTCTCGTCTCCGTTGGCAGCTTCGATGCCCAGCTCGTAGAGCTGGAGGAACTCCACAGGGTCAGCCGTGCCGTCGTAGCGAGGAGGCAAGTCTGGCTTGAACTTGCCGGGCCACGCGACATTGCGTAGCTCGGCGGTGAAGGCGCGGCAGCCTGCTGTGGCCACGGGAGGCCTTGGATGACGGGGAACTTGGTCTTGCATGTCCCCACGCACTGCAGCTAGGAGCAGCGCGGGGTCTTGACGCGCGGGAGCAGGAGCATGGTCGCGACGTGCTGGGGCAGGGAGCGCCCGGGCAGCTTCTTGCGGGCGAGGGACTTCTTGACAGCTCTGCTCTTGCTGCGCTGGTGCCTGACGGAGCGGGTTCCGCCCAGGGGCCACGCGCCTTGGAGCCATGGCGCCTTCCTGAGGAGGAGGCGGCCGGGGCGCCGCCGGAGCTTCATTGCCCGCGCGGGGCGGGGTGCGGTGCAGCGGAACGGACGGCGCAGAAGAGCCCCCTGCGGCGCGGACGAGCTCGGCGACGCGGTTGAGTCATTCTCCGTAGACGTCGTCGACGAGATGGTAGCGCAGGAGCTCGTTCGCCGCGATGAGTGCAGCCAAAGCCTCCATGGGCGCGTGGAGCGCGCGGGATGAAGAACCAGCTGGGGTGAGCGAGGGAGTCGCGGTGCGGCCGTCTTGCCGCACAGACGGATGCTGGGACGATGCTTGCTGCTCGTCCCCCACCGGGCCGGTGGCGGCGTTGACGGCAGGTGACGGGGAACGGCGAGGATGCCCACCGACAGGGGCCGTCTGGGCGACGCGGGCAGCGAGTGCGGCCCGGCGCTCGGCGCGGGCCCGACGAGCGTTAGACATGGGCGTGATGGTCGGAGGAGAACGGGACGGTGGAAGACGAATCCCGGCGCACCCCTACCTGGCGCGCCAAATGTCGGATTTCGGGTTCCGGTAGACCCTTGAGGTTCAAACACTGGGGTGCGCACGGAGATTTCGCCTCCTACCTACCTCCACTCCTCCGCCTTACTAGGATCTAAAACTAAGGAAAGAATAACACAAGAGACACAGGGTTTATACTGGTTTGGGCCACCGTTGTGGTGTAATACCCTACTCCAGTGTGTGGTGGATTGGATTGCCTCTTGGGCTGATGATGATGAACAATGCAAGGAAGAACAGCCTCGCGAGGGTCTGCTCTTGGCTGGGGCGATGAACTGCTGGGAGGAACTCAGTCACCCCTCTCTCTCTACCTGATCTTCTCTATCTTTCCAACTCTCTGGCCAGCTCTCTTTTCCTCCAGCCTCCTCGCCTCTCGCCCCCCGCCTTTCGCCTCCTTTGGCTCTGTGGGTGGCTGGTTCTATTTATAGAGGCCCTGGTCCTCTTCCCAAATATCGAGCGGGAAGGGAGCCAACAATGGCGGGCTAATTTGAAGGGGGACAACTAGTATCAACTATCCTGACAAAAGTAGTCTTCGCCTGCGCAAAGATCTGGTGATGACGCCGTCTTGGGCTCCACGGTGACCTCCATCTCGTAGTCCTCCTGGTCTTGGTCTCGTTGCACCGAAATGGCAACCTTTGCCTGATGCCTCGGTACTCCGTGGCTGCGCTTGCCCCCTTTGCACCAAAGAGGAACGGAGGACGCTGCGCGGGCTGGCACCCGCCTGGCACCCCCGGTCGTCATGGCTTGCGTCACGGGCACCTCGTGAGGTACCCCGCCTTGATCTCTCCGCCTCCTCGTGAGCCAGCCTGACGAGGCCGCGCCTGAGGAAGCTCCGCGTCGTCCGTCCCGCGAGGCTTGGCCCCTCGCGAGGGTCTTGGGTTTGTGTTCGTGAAGATGGGCCGTGCTGGGCCCCCCTTTGAGCCACGCCGCAGGCCGCAGGCAGGCAAGTCTGGGGACCCCCGTTCCGAGAACACCGACAAAAGGGAACCCATCGTTTCGGTATCAAAGGCAAATTGGCTCCTCATTACATTGGACCCTTTCGCATTCTTGCCAAATGGGGAGAAGTTGCCTACCAATTGGAACTACCTTGGCATCTTTCCAGAGTTCACGATGTCTTCCATGTTTCTCAACTCAGGCATTGTTTCGCGGATCCTATTCGTGGAGTGGACCACGAAACGCTTGACCTACAAGATAACCTCTCATATCGGGAATATCCCGTTCGTATCCTTGATTAAGCTGAGCGTACCACTCGACGCCATAATATCAAGTTTCTCAAGGTTCAATGGTCACACCATTCTGAGAAAGAAGCCACTTGGGAAAGGGAGGATCGTCTTCGACTCGAGTACCCCACCTTCTTCCCGGAGGATCCTAAATCTTGGGACGAGATTCTTTTGAGTGGGGGTGAGTTGTCACATCCCTGTGTTAGTCATGCATTAGGATTGGTTGAACATGTGCATCATGTTTAAATTTATTTTAGATTTGAAATGGGGATGACAGAACCCCCAGCACCCCCCTGGAACAACTAGGGTTTACTAAAAACTTTTTCAATGAACCTGAAATGCCCTTCTAAAAAGCCCACTGTCGGTGTCAAAACCGGCGGATCTCGGGTAGGGGTCCTGAACTGTGCGTCTAGGCCTGATGGTAACAGGAGGCAAGGGACACGAAGTTTTACCCAGGTTCGGGCCCTCTCGATGGAGGTAAAACCCTACGTCCTGCTTGATTAATATTGATGATATGGGTAGTACAAGAGTAGATCTACCACGAGATCGGAGAGGATAACCCCTAGAAGCTAGCCTATGGTATGATTGTTGTGGTGTATGTTGTCCTACGGACTAAAACCCTCTAGTTTATATAGACATCGGAGAGGATTAGGGTTACACAAAGTCGGTTACAATGGTAGGAGATCTACATATCCATATCGCCAAGCTTGCCTTCCACGCCAAGGAAAGTCCCTTCCGGACACGGGACGAAGTCTTCAATCTTGTATCTTCATAGTCCAGGAGTCCGGTTGAAGGTATAGCCCGGCCATCCGAACACCCCCTAATCCAGGACTCCCTCAGTAGCCCCTGAACCAGGCTTCAATGACGACGAGTCCGGCGCGCAGATTGTCTTTGGCATTGCAAGGCGGGTTCCTCCTCCAAGTACTTCATAGAAGATTTTGAACACAAAGATAGTGTCCGACTCTGCAAAATAAGTTTCCACATATTGCCATAGAGAGAATAACATTTACACAAATCTAATCTGCTGACGTATTCCGTAGTGTGACACACCACGGCCAAGCCTTTATCCGAGTCGTTTTATTATCCCACCTCAGCGCGTCATGCAAGGCGGTTTCCTTGGCACGTCTTGTTAAAGCAGAGATCGTGTCCCCTTATTTCGGGATTCTCATCAATATGGGCGTGGGTAACCCAACCGCGCCATTGATTACGGCGCTTGGAGATAAGCGAGTTTTACCAGGCTGGTGGGGACACGTAGTTGCGTCCACCCATATAAGGGGATAAGGATCCACCTTTTCACCTACGCCTTCTTCCTCCCTTGCTTATCCATTCTCGCGCACTCGAGCTCCAGCGCCCAAGTCCGCACTCCCCACCTCAACCTTCTCCAGCCATGTCCGGAGCGGGAGGCAAGTGGATGGTCTCCTCCGTCACGGAGGGACTCATCAAAAAACTGAGGAAGGCCGGATACTTGTCTAACGACATCGTGTACCGGCTTCCCGAAAAGGGGCAGCTCATCCCCACCCCTAGGCCCCATGAGAGGGTGGTGTTCCTCCCCCATTTCCTCCACGGACTGGGCTTCCCTCTTCACCCATTTGTCCGGGGGCTCATGTTCTACTATGGCCTGGATTTCCACGATCTAGCCCCGAACTTTGTCCTCAACATCTCGGCATTTATCGTCGTGTGCGAGGCTTTCCTCCGCATCCACCCCCATTTCGGCCTATGGCTCAAGACTTTCAATGTCAAGCCAAAGGTGGTGCGCGGCAACCAGGCGGAGTGCGGAGGTGCCATGGTGGGCAAGATGCCCAATGTCTTATGGCTTGAGGGCTCCTTTGTGGAGACCCTGAAGGGGTGGCAATCGGGGTGGTTTTACATCACCGAGTCGCGCGACCCCGAATGGGTCGCAGCCCTCGAGTTTCGATCGGGGCCCCCTACGCGGCTCACCTCCTAGAAGGAGATGGGCCTGTCGTGGGGTAAAAAAGGAGAGCTGACCGGACTCCAAGCATGCGTCCAAACCCCGGTGGATAAGAATCTCAGACTTGTCAACGTAGTCCAGGTTATGCTCATCCGCCTGATCCTCCCGTGTCAACAACGGGCTTTCAACCTGTGGGAGTTTGACCCGGCGCGGCACCGAACTCTGAGCAGGCTCTTCGACACGACGTACGAAGATGCCTGGAAGGTGCTTTTCAAGGGCGCCGAGGCCCCCGCATCCTCTACCGAGGATCGCGGATTCAATACGCAGCGTCACGCTCATGCGGTAAGCTGTTTTTCCTTTTACAGGGTATCAGTTTTTCATAGTTTGACTCCAGGCGGGATCTAAGCTCCCTTACCTTTGACAGGATTGGCAGGAGACGTCCGGACAGATCAACTGTCCGGCTCCTTTGCCCGAAGGACCAGCGGACGCTCGTTTGGCGAAGCTGCTGGTTCCGGCACCCCATGTGGTGCCAGAGAAGAGGGCCAAGAAGAAGGCCACAGGGACTCGAAAGAGTGTCTGGCGCCTGGAGGTGTCGGATCCCTCATCCGACGACTCCAAGACGCACTCCTCCCATGAAGACGAGGAGGAGGAAGAAGAGACCCCTCCCTCTCCAGCGGGGGAAGGGAAGAAAAGGAAGGCCGCCCCAACTGGGGAGGCCGAAGGGTCCAAGAAGGGGAAAACCCTTCCTCCGGACTACTCCACCGACGCCGACGACGGCGGAGAGGAGTGGCCGCCCAGGGCCGAGCCCCTGGCCAAATCGTAAGTATTCGGATACCAGAGTAATTCATAATATTTTTTTATTGTGCAGCTTTCCCTTATGTCGAATATGTTTATGCAGCCCACCCAAAGACCGGCTCGACGCGTCGTCGAGCGGCTCATTGGACTCGTCGGATGTGAACTCGCTTCCGACAGCTTCCTCCCCCCGCCCTACGGACGACACCGAAGTGTTGTCCCAATAGGTTCCAAGCCGGGAGGAGGTGGTCCTGGAGGTGCCGGACAATCTGTTGGAGGCGCTCCAAGGCGCCTCCATCAACGAGGAGCACCACACCATTATGAGTGCGGTGGTCCAGAAGGTTCAGTCCGCCAAGAGCAGACTGACTGAAGCTTGTACTAGCCTTTTAACAGGCTTTGAGGTAAGTAAAGAATGTGTAAATAATATTACCGCATAGATAGTAGCCCCTGATGCTCTGTTTGGCGTTCGGGAAGAAAAGCCGAATAGAGGATCAAATAATATTCGTAGGAGTCTAACAAAAAGGAGTCAATATGCGTATGCAGGCTTCTCTACTTGCGTCCACCGCACTGACTGCGAAAGTGGACACGCTAAAGCAGAACCCCGAGCGGTCCGAGCAAGAGCTCGGGCGTGCCAAGAAGCAGCTCGAGGACAATGAAGGTAAGAAATACCTTGTTTAAATATATATAAAAAGGTGCAATTGCAAAAAATGACAGGATTATCGTGGCTATTGTAGGGGCCACGTCTGAGGTGGCGACCCTTAAGCAAGCGCTGGTCGAGGTCGAGAAGAGGGCGGCCACGGAGCGCACCAAGCGGGAGAAGTATGAGGCCCAGGTTGGCAAGGTGCAGCAAGAGCTCCAAGTTCTCATGAAAAAACATGAGAGTTTGGAGCTTGACTCAAAGACGCGAGCGTCCGAGCTCGCGGCGGCTATTGAAAATGCCAAGTCTGCCAAGGCCGAATCCCAGAAGACCCTCCAGGAGTTGGATGAGGTGAAGAAGATAGCGGCGGGTAAGGCATTTTTTATGCAAAGCAAACACATAAACGTGAGTTACTTGTTACTTACCGAATCCGGAGCTCTCCAGGAGCGTTCGCAGATCTTCCCCGGAGTGTGTCTGATGCCGCCTCATTCTATCGAGCCGAGGAGGGCAGCTCGACAGAGAAGGTGTTCTGGTCTCAGTATGCTGAGGCCGGACACCCCGTGCCCCTGAGCGACCAGCTGAAGCAACTGGTCGAGCTCCACAAGGCGGCCGAACAGGCCATGAAGGGCATCATAGTTCGGCTGTGGCCTGGAGAGGCTCTGCCTGGGAGCTATTTCGGGCTGGTGCGGCGGCCGGTGGAGGCCTGTCCAAGGCTCGAAGTCATCAAGCGCTCTGTCTGCATTGAAGGTGCCCGTAGAGCCCTTGCCCGTGCGAAGGTGCACTGGGGCAAGCTGGATGCCGAGAAGCTTGTGAAGGACGGCCCACCGCCGGGGAAAGAGCATCGCAAGCCCGAGAATTATTATAAGGATGTTCTGAAGGGTGCCTGCCTTGTGGCGGATGAATGTTCTAGGGATGTAATTTTTGAGTGAAACTTGCTCGTTTTGTCATGTGCGCTGAAAACTTGTTCATATGCGCTAAGCAATGCTGTTGGAATTTAAAATATTACCTTCTGTGCGGCTGTTTATCAATTCTGAGAGATGGCGAGTCGTCGGCTTCTGCCCCCGTGCCGCTAGTGCTGGGGTGTTCGGGGATAAACCTGAGCGCTCTTTTTCCCATGTTTGGGTCCTTCGAGGGAGGCGCTCAGCCCAACGAACGAGGCAATCGGACTATAATGCGTGAACACTCTCACTTAGCCATAGAATTCTATAATTTTAAATTTCGGCGAAGCCCCTGGTATTCGGAAGACCGAGTTCGGGGCACTATCCATGCCTTTGCCGGACGGAGCTGACTCCGCGCCCTAAGCGGCATAAGTCTTTAAGGACTCGAAAAAACCTCTCGAACAGCGACCAGCTCTCGCTTCATCATGACAGTCAGTTTTAGCTTTCTCCACTGAGGTGCTCAACCCAGCTCAACTGGGGCACAATCGCAGTGGTTCTCCTAGTGCTACCTTAGCCGATATAGCGGAACGTAAGGCACCAAAACATAGGAGCCGGGCAAACCCAACTATTGACCCAAGACATGATTTGGAGCCGATGCATATAATGCTATAAGTTCGGGGTGCCGCACTTGTTAAAGTGTTCGGACTTCTCACACCATGTTGAGGGGTACTGAAGCCCCTGGCGTATTTGGGCCGTACCAAAGTGTACGGGTGCAATATGTCGTTAAGGAACATATAAAAAAAGAGTAATGCAAAAATAGACAAAAGCTATGCATTGTTTATTAAAGAGGGTTGCGATCAAAGCAGAATGATATAAATAATGCGATAAGCAAAAGGTTGGACTATTTAACATGTCCGTTCCAGGGGCAAGCTGCGGAATAGTATGCGAAACAGGTATACTGCTCGTGATAGAGACCACCTGGGAGTTCCGTAATGCGGCGTGGCTTGTATGCTTCCCTGGTTCTTGCATCGTTTGCGCGGCAACTGAACTGCCGAACAGGCCTTCCGAAGAATGGAGTCCTGAAAGTAAGAGAAAATAAAAAATCGGCAGCCCCTGGTGCATTTTAAACCGTGTTTCGGGCGTGCCGTGATGGTGCCCCTCCCCCTGTACCCATGGTATTTCTAGAGCGTAGTTATGTATGCGAAGCACTAGCGTCGCCTTTTTGCGAGGGCTGGGGTTGGGGCCGCATTGCTACGCCTGCTCGGATCGTGCCAGGCGGTCTTGTTGTAGGTTACTCCGGGCGCGCTTGACGGTGTCCGGTCGTTTAATGGCCGGACTGGAGAACTGCCTGGAGAGGCTGCTTTGTACTTCTGCTGCAAGGGCCGCCGTGTGCTCCTCCATTCGGAGAGAGCGTTCGGTGTTTCCATTGACTGTAATTACTCCTCGAGGGCCTGGCATTTTGAGCTTAAGGTATGCATAGTGCGGTACCGCATTGAACTTGGCGAATGTGGTTCGCCCGAGCAGTGCGTGATAACCACTGCGGAATGGGACTATGTCGAAGATTAACTCCTCGCTTCGGAAATTATCCAGAGATCCGAACACCACTTCAAGTGTGACTGAGCCTGTACAGTTGGCCTCTACACCTGGTATTACGCCTTTAAAGGTCGTTTTGGTGGGCTTAATCCTCGAGGGGTCTATGCCCATTTTCCGCACTGTATCCTGGTAAAGCAAGTTCAGGCTGCTGCCGCTGTCCATAAGGACTCTAGTGAGATGAAATCCGTCAATAATTGGGTCTAGAACCAATGCGGTAAATCCGCTATGACGGATGCTAGTGGGATGGTCCCTTCGATCAAAGGTGATCGGGCAGGAGGACCATGGGTTGAACTTTGGGGCGACTGGCTCTACCGCGTATACGTCCCTTAACGCGCGCTTCTGCTCCCTTTCGGGGATGTGGGTTGCGTATATCATGTTCGCCGTCCGCACTTGTGGGGGAAAACCCTTCTGTCCACTGTTGTTCAGCGGCCGGGGCTCCTCGTCATCGTCACTATGCAGCCCCTTGTCTTCATTTTTGGCATTTAACTTGCCTGCCTGCTTGAACACCCAACAATCCCTGTTGGTGTGATTGGCCGGCTTTTCGGGGGTGCCATGTATCTGGCACAAGCGGTCGAGTATTCGGTCCAAACTGGACGGGCCCCTAGGATTCCTTTTGAATGGCTTTTTCCGCTGACCGGATTTAGAGCCTATGAATCCGGCATTAACTGCCGCATCCTCAGCATTGTCGCCATTAATGCGGCGCTTCTGCTTGTTGCGATGCGACCTGCCACTACTATCCCTGGTATCCGAATTACCAGGGTTCTTTGTCATATTGTTGCTACAAGCAAGCCAGCTATCTTCTCCCGCGCAAAAGCGGGTCATGAGTGTCGTGAGTGCTGCCATAGACTTCGGCTTTTCCTGTCCAAGGTGTAGGGCAAGCCACTCGTCACGGATATTGTGCTTGAAGGCTGCTAGGGCCTCGGCTACCGGACAGTTGACTATTTGATTTTTCTTTGTTAGGAACCGTGTCTAGAATTGCCTGGCGGATTCATCTGGCTGCTGAATTACGTGACTTAGGTCATCGACGTCTGGGGGTCGCACATAAGTGCCCTGGAAATTGTCGAGGAATGCGTCTTCCAGGTCCTCCCAACAACTGATTGATCCTGTTGGCAAGCCGTTAAGCCAATGCCGAGCTGGTCCTTTAAGCTTGAGTGGGAGGTATTTGATGGCGTGGAAATCATCGCCGTGGGCCATGTGGATATAAAGGAGATAATCCTCGATCCATACCGCAGGATCTGTTGTGCCATCATATGATTCGATGTTTACGGGTTTGAAACCCTCGGGGATTTGATGATCCATTACTTCGTCTGTGAAGCATAGTGGGTGTGCGGCGCCTCTGTACTGGGCTATGTCACGACGTAGCTCCAATGAGCTTTGTCTACTGTGTTCGGCCCTGCCGAATTTGTGGCCGGCGTGACGGTTACCGTCTCGAGTCATGGGGCGCCCACGCGATCCATAGATTGATCTTGTTTGCCTTGCCTTGTCCTCCAACATATCTCGCAAGTCCGGTGCATTTTCCCGTGCCTTGGTACGGGGTGCGGCTTGAGTGGAGGGCCAAGAGGCCTCTTTGTCGCGGCCACGAGGTGGCCGATTGGCCATATTGAGTGCAGGTGATGTAGGTTTAAGTGCTTCCTCCTCTAATCGGGGTAGCAACCTGCGCTTTGGGTAGCTCTTGGAGGGGCGTTCGAGTTTATGCTCTTCGGCCGCAAGGACTTCAGTCCATCTGTCGACTAGCAAATCTTGATCAGCTCTAAATTGTTGCTGTTTTTTCTTGAGGCTTCTTGCCGTGGCCATAAGCTTGCATTGAAAACGCTCTTGCTCGATGGGATCCTCTGGCACGACGAATTCGTCGTCGTCGAGGCTTGCCTCGTCTTCGGAGGGAGGCATATAATTATCGTCCTCGACCTCTCTATCTGCCGCTCTCTCATGAGGGCTGGTTTCTCCAGCCTCCTGTGCTAAATCTTGCTGGAGGGGTTTTCTTCGACACTTTCTGGAGTATTATTATCTCCTATGCTGGAATCACCGTATTTGTTTTGGCGGGATTTTGAGCGGGGCCGTTGACGCCAGCGCTTAGGCTGTTTCTTGGAGGGGTCATCCTCCGCTGTTCCATCGCCATCTCCTTATTTTGGGTTGTCCACCATATATATTTCATATGACGAGGTGGCTTTCCAGGGCCCAATAGGCGCTGGTTCGTCATCGTCTCCATCATCGGCGTCCATACCGTCGATGTCTTCGGAGTCGAAGTCGAGCATGTCGGTTAAATCATCGACAATGGCTACAACGTGGGTGGTGGGTGAGTTTTGAATTTCTTCATCGTTCGTATCCCAACCTTGCTGACCGTAGTCCGGCCAGGGCTCTCTTGATAAAGAGAGAGACTTCAGTGTCTTCAGAATATCGCCAAAAGGCGAGTGCTGAAAGATGTCCGCGGTAGTAAACTCCATGATCGGCGCCCAATCGGATTTGATCGGCAGGGGCACGGAGGGTTCGGAGTCCGGAGAGGAGTCCGGCTCCTTGGAGTCACGAGTCTTGCAGAGTGCAGGGCTGGTGTTCGGCTCGATCGCCGTTGGGATCGCAGCCCCCGAGGCGGCGTCCAACCACCCATCCTCGATTGGCGCAGTTAGCTCCGAATTAAGGGTCGAAGCCGATGCGGGTGCAGCCTCCAGGGCACTGTCCAGTGGCAGAGCTAGATCATGCTCGTCGGGACAGTGCGGCGCGCTCGGCAGTGGCTCGAATCCCTCAAAGATCAAGTCCCCGCGGATGTCAGCCGTGTAGTTTAAACTTCCAAATCTGACCTGACGGCCAGGGGCGTAGCTTTCGATCTGCTCCAGATGGCCAAGTGAATTGGCCCGCAGTGCGAAGCCGCCGAAGACGAAGATTTGTCCGGGGAGGAAGGTCTCACCCTGGACTGCATCACTATTGATGATCGTAGGAGCCATCGAGCCTGACGGCGACGACACAGAGGAACTCTCAATGAAAGCACCAATGTCGGTGTCAAAACCGGCGGATCTCGGGTAGGGGGTCCCGAACTGTGCGTCTAGGCCAGATTGTAACAGGAGGCAAGGGACACGAAGTTTTACCCGGGTTCGGGCCCTCTTGATGGAGGTAAAACCCTACATCCTGCTTGATTAATATTGATGATATGGGTAGTACAAGAGTAGATCTACCACGAGATCGGAGAGGCTAAACCCTAGAAGCTAGCCTATGGTATGATTGTTGTTGTGTATGTTGTCCTACGGACTAAAACCCTCCGGTTTATATAGACACCAGAGAGGATTAGGGTTACACAAAGTCGGTTACAATGGTAGGAGATCTACATATCCGTATCGCCAAGCTTTCCTTCCACGCCAAGGAAAGTCCCTTCCGGACACGAGACGAAGTCTTCAATCTTGTATCTTCATAGTCTAGGAGTCCGGCTGAAGGTATAGTCCGGCCATCCGGACACCCCCTAATCCAGGACTCCCTCACCCACCCTTTTTGTTTTGGGTTAGAACCTTTGACAAAAATGGTGCACCCTTTTCTAGGACATCTTAAGGTCATTGGATTAATTCTTATAGTATTTGCATTTGGGCATTTAAATGCTATAAAATATTTTAAATGCTCAAATAATCATAAACTAAAATGTTAGTTGTTGGATATATTCTAAGCAGTAGCCATGATTAATTTTATGATTTTTGGAAATGCCCTGGCATTTTTAATAAAGCCCTGAAGTTACAGAAATAATAGAATAAACAAAAAACAGAAAAGAGAGAGAGAAAGGAACTTACCTGGCGCAGCCCACCAGCCGGCCCACCTAGCTGGCCCGGCCCAGCAGCCGCTCCACGCGGCTACTTCGCCTAGCCAGCGAGGCGAGCAGGTGCTCGACGGTGAGCATAGGAGCTCGCCACGCCACCTCCCTGCTTCCCTGCTTCGCCTGGCCACCGCCTCGACGCCGCGAACGCCTCCACGTCGCGCACCGAAGCCCCTGGACACGCCCATTCCCCCTACCTCTCTCCCTCGCTCCCTCGATGTCGTGGCCGACGCAGCCGCGCCCGCGCCGTCGTGAAACCCGCAGCCACCACCGTCCACTCGTTGCCTCGCCGTGCCAAAAGGTTCCGCCTCGTCCACTGCTTCGCCTCGACCCATCCCCGAGCGCTCTCTCGCCCCGGAGACGCTGCACCAAGCTCGTCTTCAACCTCGGTCGCCGGAGATCCCCCTCGCCGCCCTGCTCGCTCCAGCTCTTCCCCGACCTCACCGTCAGCTCCATCGCAACCGACGTGAGCCCAGCTACCTCCCCACCCTCTCTATTCCCTCTCTCAAGCCCCGTAGCGACTGCACGTAGCTCACCCGCACGCGCCGCCGCGGAGCTCGTCGCCGACGAGGCTCCGGCCACCCAATGGTCGCGCCACCCTATCCACTAGCCCTACCGCACCCCCAGGAGCTCAACGCACTAACCCACACACCTCTCCATGCCCCCTGGCAATGAGTCCGAGCTCACCCGAGCTCCGGCCGCCGCCAAACTTGTCGCCGGTGTCACTCCGGTGACCATTTGGTCAGGCGCGCGTGCCTAACGCACTCACCGCACCTCGTAGCACCTCGCTAGTGCGTCAGTTTTCCCGCTAGCTCGCTGCAGCAGCAAAACCACCTACGGCCGAGCTCCGGCCGCCGCCCGGCTCGACGCCATCATTGTTTCCGGCCACCCCAGCACCAACCAACGCCACCGTTGGTTGCGCCACATCGCCAGCTATCCGTAGCACCCACTTGCGCATCGAACCGTGGCTGGAGCAGCGTTTCCAACGCTCTCCGCCGTCTCGGCCTTGCCGGCGGCTAAACGCCGGCGGGTTTGACCCTGTTTGACCCCATGTGGGCCCAGGTTGACCTCCCCTGAGTCTCTGACACGTGGGACCGCTCAGCTAATTAACTTAGATTAGCATTGATCAAAAATTAGTTAGTTAATTAACTACGGACACGCGGGTCCCACTGGTCAGGTTTGACCTGGACCGGCCCGTTGACCCCTGACGTCACTCTAACGCAATGCTGACGCAGTAAATCCTTTTCTGGATTTATTCTTTAATAGGAAATTCCAGAAAATAGCCAAAACTTCTAAAAGTCATAGAAAATCAACCATAGCTCCAAATCAAACAATTTATATATGAAAAATGATCAGAAAAATTCAATCTATCCATCTGTAATGGTTTCATGCATGACAATACAAGATAACCTTGCTGTTTAAGCAAAATAAGATAATGCACTAATAAGGGTATGTTAAATGAACTAACATTTGAATCTTTGATTCAAATGAGTTCATTCCTTTCTGTTTTAGCTTGCATTAGGCCCAGACACATTCATTTTGCCATGTCATAGCATGCATCATATTGTTGCATATTGTCATGTGTTGATTATGTTCGGTGTGTCTTTCGTGGTAGGTTCTGCCTCCGAGGATAACCCCGAGTATCCGTCTGAAGGGCAGTACCCTACTACCACTACATCAGGCAAGCAACCCATTGATCATTCTGATACAAACCCATGTTCTCGCTTCTGCTCTTGTTTACTGCATTAAGACAACGCGATTCAACTGATGTGTGCTACGGTAGTTGAACCCTTATCTTCTGCATGACCTGTCATTGCCACAGTAACTAGATGAAACCCACTAGCATGTGTAGGAGTTGGTTGAGCCATGTATGTGTTTCCTACCTTGCTATGCCTGCTATGCTTAGAGTTGTGTCAAGTCTGGTTCATCTGGGTGATGGGCTAGAGTGAAATGATTATGTCGATAATGTGAGGGATGTGTTGAACATGATTTGGTAAAGGTATCGATGAGAGGACATGTAGGAGTACATGGTGGGTTGTTTCATTGAGGCCGTCCCTAAGAACTGAGATCTGTATGTGTGATTTTAAGAATCAGCTACTACCATGCATTGGGATCCTTAATTGACCCTCTCAGCTTCTTAATCACCCTAGTACTCTGTCCAGGAGTTGCAATTAGTTTCTGGTGTTTGTAGGTTATGTGTTGGCGGCCGTGCGTAGCGCTGATCCTAGGGGTGGGCTATGTTGCCGTAGATACACCATGGCCGGGTATGCCGGGCGCCCATTTGGCATCTCGAGACCCTATTCACATCGTTCGGGGCCGTATGTGGAAACCTCGGCCGGACTCCCTGCGGATGGAACATGGATAGGCGATAAACCTGGACTAGAGACTTGAGTGTTTAGGTAGGCCGTGGCCGACACCCTCGTTGGGATTCCGCTTGAAGGTTGCCGAGTACATGTCGTGTAAAAGGCGGTAAGTGGTGAAAGGGTGTATGAAGAAGTACACCCCTGCAAGGTTAACATCATCTATTCGAATAGCCGCGTCCGTGGTAAAGGACTACTTGGTTTCCTATACAGTTCATAGACAAGTTAATGGATACTACTAAAAGACTCAAGATAAGTGTGAGTACCGAGGATGGCCCTCTCGTAGGATGACGAGGGAGGATCCCCGGTGGAGTATTGTGTTGGTGAGTAGTGGACTCGTGTGCGAAAACTATTTTTTACTAGTGGAGTCTCGTAGGATAGCTTAGCCAAGAGTCAAAGCTGGCTTGCTGCAATAACTCCACCACCTTCTTGAGAATGAGCGTGTATAGTAGGTTCTGATGTAAGACTTGCTGAGTACCTATGTACTCATGTTTGCTTAATTACTGTTTTCAGATGACAACACTGCCCCCTCTGATGGGTTCTACGTAGACCTTGATGTCGACGAGTGACTAGCCACCCAGGTGGAGATCCTGGGCCCTATGTAGATAGACAGGCTTCGAGAAGCCTTATTTCTTTCTAGTGTCTGTACTCAGACTAGTTGCTTCCGCATGTGCTTGTATGATTGTATGACTTGAGTGTCGGGTCGTGTGACCCCTACCTGTATGATTATGTTATGTATGGCTCTCTGGAGCTTTCACATAAAGTACTTGAGTTGTAGAGTTTTGTTGTGATGCCATGTTGTATTTACACATATCGAGCATATTGTGTGTATGATTGAAATGCTTGTATGTGTGGGATCCGACAATCTAGTTTTTATCCTTGGCAGCCTTTCTTATGGGGAAATGTAGTCTAGTGTTCCTCGAGCCATAGTAGTCCGCTACAGCCCGGTTCACCGGAGTCCTCCTAGCCCAGCACTACTGCTCAGGACACTTGACTGGCTGGCATGTGTTTCACTTCGTTCCTATGTCTGTCCCTTCGGGGAAATGTCACGGGTGACATCCGAAGTCCTTCCTAGCCTGCTATAGCCCAGGTTCCCCGGAGTCCTGTTAGCCCAGTGCTACAGCCCGGTTTCACTCGCTGATGACCGACATGCTCGATGTGATTCATGTATGCCTGTCTCCATAGGTCTGTGCCGCTTTGGGTTCACGACTAGCCATGTCGGCCCGGGTTCTCTGTCATATGGATGCTAGCGACACTGTCATATACGTGAGCCAAAAGGCGCAAAAGGTCTCGGGCCATGGTAAGGCGACACCCGTGGGATACCGTGCGTGAGGCCGCAATGTGATATGAGGTGTTACCAGCTAGATCGATGTGACTTGGAATCGGGGTCCTGACACCAGCCGAATGAAAGCTCTCCTCGTCTTGAAAGATTTGCAGCCCAACAGGCCTGACAAAGCGAGTTACTTGGCAAATCACAAAAAAACTGGGTTGTGGCCGTGGACCCAGTTGTCAGCCTCTCCACGTACAGTACTCTTCTGATGGAATGTCGTTGACCACGTTGACCACACCGCGCCAAGAGCACCAAGGCGGTGGACGACAGCGAGGCCTAGGAAGGGGACGACGCGGAGCCGGGGAAGACACGATAGTGGATGCCCATGTGAACAGGAGTACGAGGGTTCACTGGTTCGGCTGCGATGTGAGGCTGCCGTTGCCGCAGGGCCTGGCTAGCGGTGCGAGTAGTAGGGGGCGATGAGGCCTCATTGGCAGCACAACCGGCCACTGGAGGCAGGAGCAGGTGGTCTCCCCGGCGCTGGTTTGGGCGGCTGGTGCAAGAAGAGCAGCGATTGAGAAGCAGCAGGACCGTTCGATTCAAATCCAACGGTTACTGCTGCTAGAATCGTTTGTTGACTAAGTTGACAAGCCCTGCGTACGCGTCAACTTAGTAGGCCCATAGGTCAGCCTCCCAACCGGTGCGCACCAGATGTCAGTGGGAGGAATCATTTTTTTCGCGTAATAAGGAGGCAGTTGATTGCGTGTGGCCAGGACAGCAGAGGAAGTAGGATGGGTCGGGGAAGCCTGCGCGGCATCATAGCGGGCCACAAGAGGAGGGAGCAGGCAGTCCCGCCAGTGCTAGTTTAGGCGGCTGGAGCAGGAAGATCAGAGATTGAAGAAGCACGTCGGTCGTTGGATGGACATCCAACACTAACTGCTGCTAGAATCGTGTGTTCACTGACAAAGCCTTGCGTAAACAAGTCAGCCTCGAAATCTGTGGCGTGTACAGCCCATTTGCTATTAATTTTATAACTTTTACTCATTTTCTAATTCATATGGAATTTATTGCGGCCCGTTTTCCATTTTTAGAATTGCTGGCCATTTTCTGGTTATTACCAGGGTCAAAAAATTAACTAAATATGTGGGAAATTTTGAAAATTCGCAAATTTTTGCTGGGGAACGAAATATTCTTAATCCAAAAATTAATAGCCATACTAAAACAAATTTAAAAATAAATTAGTACTATGTCATGTTAAATCCAATGAAATACGTATAAGATATCAGTGAAGAACAAAAACAAAAAAAGAAACTTATATCCCATTTGCTATAAATTTTTTGGAATTTTCAACCCCTTTTAATATTACTTTTAACAGACATTGACCATACTCTTAAGCCAGGACAGAATGCATCCCTCCTCGTCTTGAAAGATTTGCAGCCCAGTAATTCGGAGAAAACAAATAGGCCTAGCTTGGGTATTCTTCAAAAAGAAATACTGGGCTACCTATTTTCCCAAAGAACTGGTGCATGAGCATTTAGATTTATTTATTTATTTATTTACTTATTTATGTTTAGGGGACCATGAGCATGTACCTGGGCCGGATTCATGTGAGAGCCTCCCTTCTAGTTAATTATGGGCTTCTCTATTGGGCCTTCATCAGTGGGTTGCATGTTATCAACAAGTGGAAAATGTGTTCCGAATTTCAAAAAAAATGTGTTCTGTACGATAAATAGTATGCGCTACGTACGGTATGGGGAACTAAAGGATCGAACCGTGCAACGACTTCCAAAACATTGTGTTTGTCGTTCTAACAACACATTTATTCAACCAACAGACGAAATATACTACTGATTGTACATTGAAAACAGCAGTAGCAGCAACCAGGGCTGGGGGTGTAACAGAAGCAGTAAGCAGGCCAGAAGAGTGAAGACACAGCTCTCTCTTCCAAACCAAACATCAGCCATCATTACAAAAGGGCTACCAAAAAGAACAAGTGCATGCATCAAACTAAATAAAGATCCTACTACACCAAGTGTACGCATCTAACTAACTGGCTCAGTTAGACGTTACTAATTTTTTTTTCGAAACGGAGGCAAAAGAATTGCCTCGTCGATTAATTAAGAAGAAGAGAATTGCCTGGTTAATCTACGGAAAATCGGGCTAAAACCGAAGACGTTACTATTTATTAAGCTGCAGTGGAGTCACAGATGGAGAGGAGTGGGAAACTTCACTAGTTCGGGTGCGCGGCAGCACAGCCGCGGTGGTTAGAAGGGAAAACATAAATTGGACACGGCATTACTTTTATAAGAGACCTGCATTTTATACCCCACAGTAGGCATACTAACAAGTTCACACACAAATACAACAGAAAAGGTAAACATTCATATCAAACTCAGGTTCACAGGACATGTTCATATCCATAGCCAACATTCACAATCAACAACTCAAAAGATTCATATATACACAAGCTCAGCATATCTATGCATCCAAATGATTGATAGATCACACGACAATATTCATACATAATTTACAAAAAGATTCGGATATACGCATGTTCAGTATGTGTATGCATCCAAATGATTGAGATCACAGCCAATATGATCCATGGACGAACTATAATTACCTAAGGTACAGACTGGTAAAAGGTGTTCAATCGGAGGTACTTCTTGCTAAAATTAGTTCTTGTATGAGTAAACTTTCGAGTACATAAGAGGCAGCACAGACAATCTGAACTTTGCTTGTAGGTTTATCCTCAAATAGTGGCCTCGTGCCCAGGGAGGTTTGAGCAACTTGGCCACTACTTTCATCCAACCAGTTTACTGGGTCATCTTGGTCCTGTATCTCGCCAAAATTCTACATTGAAGACAAGAAAGGAGGCGGTTGAGAAAATGAACCACCCAAATTTTTTGTGTAGTTCAACTGAAATGGAGCATCCTTGGTGTGCAGACTGATTAAGTGCCAGATGAATATACGCGTCAACCAACTTGTCTGGAATCTTTAGACTCCATGCCATATGGTTCGCTACCATATGTGCCGATAACCAAAAGGCACAAGTTGGGACCAAAGACTGGACTGCGTTTTTCTGGGCTATGCACCAAGCAATATTTTTGGCGTTCACTCTCCTAACACTTGGAGTTTGACAATTGGTTGACGCTGGTTGATACTCGAATGAATATAGGCACTTCTTGTCAACATCGATGCTTGTCTGAGTGAACTTTGGAGTACATAGCAGCAGCATAAGTACCTGTCCATCTAATCATTTTGTGCAGTTCTACTGAAATCACCCAATGTAATGATTTGCCTGCGAGTTCAGGCTCCAAATTACTCCTTTATGAAATCGACAAACAGTAGCACAATACCAAATTACCAATACATATGACAGGCACAATAATCAGGATAAAGACCAGTACCAACCTGTGTGAGGTAGCATATCAATTACTATTTCCTTTGACTGGAAGCCGAGATAAGCCAAGCGACTGACAGCAAAGGAAGAAAGCATGCGGAGTTTAGCAACTGACAGGAAAGGACAGAAGCTGTCGAGGCAATGAAGCACCCAAAGTTTTTGTGCAGTTCCACCAAAATTGAGCATCCCTGTTGGCACATATATTGAGAGAGTGAGATTACTGTAATAGTGGGACTAGTTTATGAAACATACACTAACAAATAGAAGCACCCTCATTATCTTAATGGGTAAAGTTAGCAACATAGTAGTCTTGCTTAAAGAGAGGTATTAGTTTATTTAATTAGTGCCAATTAGCTCAACTCAACACTCAAAGCATTGCCATTTATCATAGGTTGCAAAACTTTAACGTGCAAAGATAAAGGAGTTTCTCATGATAGTAGCACGATACAAATAGAGATGATAGCAAACTAATATGGATGAAGGCCTTAGGCCCGTACCAACCTGAGAAAAAAGCTTATTCATGTAGTCCCATAAGAGATGATAAAGCACTCACTGGAATCACACAATAGTATATATTTTTGTGCACTTCAAATGTATGGTTGAAATCACTCTTGCTTACCAGTGTTGAGACTATATCAAAAGATTATCAAGAACTTCCAGCAGAGTTAAAGCACTGGCTGGGATACAGTTCATTGTATTGTCTTGTGTAGTTCCATTTAATATATGATTGGCACAACATGATCCCTATTTGCACAAGTAGGAACAAGGTGAAACCTTCATTAGCTTAGTGAGAAAGGATAGGAAGACATTAGCATATTACTCAACCAGTAGCATCAAATTCATGATGGACAATACACAAAACATTGCCTCATTGAACCAATGGCAATAAATTGACATGCAAAACAATAGCACTATTATGTGATGACACTAATAATATTCCCTCCCTGCTCCACCACATGATTCACCTCCATAGACAAACATACACACGTACATGATTCAGCATAGGGTCCTACTAAAGATTTGTTTAACTCCAACAGGAAAATTAGGCAGTAATAAATTGGTGGTACTTAAGTACTCCTAATTAATTAAGTGAGACACCAGAAGTGGAAGGGCTCCCTGGAGGATCATCTCACATGTAAGGTAGTCGTTGCCGGAGCCCTTGAATGGCCTCGACTGAGGCATCTGGCTTCAGCAAGATTGCCTTGGCACTGTTTCTTCTTCTTCCTCCTCCTCTTCATGCTTTGTTTCTCTTTCTCCTCACCAGTTGGTGAAACCAAGTACATGATTGGCCTTCTAATTCAGAATTGGTTTTGTCAGTGAGGGAGTACAAGTGTACTAGTAAAAACAGCATTATTTTCTCATGGCAGTCGGAAAATAGAGATGAACACATGCATTAAATATCATTCTTACCTAAAGGAAGGTTATGGCGCCAATATGGATGATGAGGATTGGAACACATATCTCCCTTTGTGCAGTTCCACCAAAATGAACCAACTGTTCCATTCTGACATTCCAGTTAAACAGCACAAAAGTCACTTCTTTTAAGAAGAGTTTTATGCAGTGCACCAAAAGGTCACAACAGCAACCAGGTGAATTGGATATCCCTGTTTGCACAAAAAGGCACAGAGGAAACAGCCAGAGTCTCAAACAATTACAGGCAAAAACATTTGGCTAAACTTGTCATGGCTTATAACAGTGGGTGCACCAGCAGTCCAGCACCATGTACGTAAACAGGGGCATAAAGTGGTGATTCATAGTTTGTTGCCCCGAGAAACAAACATCCAAGAAACATATCTGGGTTGGTCCCATTTTTGTTCACTCTAGCCACCTACTCCTATGTGTGGATAGCAAATCTAGTCCTGGTCATACCACTGTGTACAGCGTTACCCCTATATTTCCCTTTTCGACCAAGAGACCGGTTGGATGACCAGTCTGTACTACTTTCACCCCCTTTCCTTCCTGTTTGTACCAAGTCCGATGTACACATAGGCGGAGCTATGTGTATGGCTGAGGGGGCTGTGGCCCCCCCAAACCTGGTAGCTTTTGTGAAGATTTTTTTAAGATGGCATAGATTGAGAAAAATAGGGACTTTTACCCCTTCATAAAGCCATATTTTGCCATTGCCCCTCCCAATGATCCTGTGCTAGCTCCGCCACTGGATGTACATACTAAATTCCCCCACCCCCACTTTATTTCTTGTTTGAACCAAGTACTCCCTCCGTCCGGAATTACTTGTCATCAAAATGGATGTGTTAGAACTAAAATACATCTAGATACATCCATTTCAATGACAAGTATTTTCGGACGGAGGGAGTACAAGATTCGACTCCATGAAGTAGCTTTACCTCTAACAATAGAAGAAGAAAATATGTGACGTTGGACCATATGATCGAGAGGGGCTGAGAGGTAGAAAATGATGCACATGCAGCGACGTAGCGAGCTGGGGAAGTAGAGCTAAGGCGGTTTCGAACGAAGATATACCTGAAGGTCGTCGGGATGTGGATAGGTGGGCGGCCGGAGGCCGAATCCGCCCACAGGCAACGACGAAGGGATCGGAGGACCTCCTGCACCGGCGCTCGGCCAGAGATAATGGTGCGGCCGGCAGTGGGTCTCCTCCCTCGCTGTCGACGACGGCCTAAACGCTGCCCCTCCTCCCCTTCACCGGCGGAGGGGGATACGTCTGGATCTATAACCAGTGGTGAGGATAGAAATCCAATGTTTTTTGAAGGGAGAAAGACAGTGTTACTACCCCTATCTTGTTTAAATCTGGAGAGGATGAGAGTGTGTGAATAGAGCAACCCTAGCAAGCAAGCGTGGAGGCTCCGGCCTATATATACATAGTGAGCAACCCTAGCAAGCAAGCAACCCCTATCTTCGTCAACTCGTACAAGACCGAGAACTTTCATTACTACAACCCCTCTCCCTCGCGGACTGAGCTCCGGTGCCTTAACTGCACCTGCCTTTGGCTGCATGACAGGAGGGCCAACCACCTTTTGGGCCCACCTATCAGTAAGTTGAGGCTTTCGCTATCCCTCCCGCACGAGGTGGACGGACATGCAGTAGTGCATTCGATACTGTAGAAGTAGGAGTAATCATTATTGTTCATCTTCTCGAAGAGGCGAAGAGCCAAGCGCAACCCGAACGTGGCAGTTACGAACGCTCGCGTGGTGCGGTTCCTTGGAGTACTAGCCAGGCTCTTGCATGAGACAAAATTGCTATTGTTTAACAATTAAACTCCATTATCCATTGGTTGATACTCATTCTGCATAGGTCCACGTGCTTAGCACCGTTTCCTCCTGGGGTCACCAATGTTTATTTGCTAATTAATAGCATTGCATGCAATGAACTAGCCATTGCAAGTCATTAAAAGCATGCACACCTCTCATCTCTTATTGGTTGATATGTCAAGAAACAAGAAACAAGGTAGAAGTTAATGCACCGCGCCTAAGTGTTTTGGGACTATTTGGTTTTCGTAAGGCTGGTCATAGTGGGGAGTAACTTTGACTAGTGTCATGCATATGACACTAGCCTAAATTACTACCTTCATAATGCAAAGTAACATAATAGTAGTATTTTAGATGGCTTCATTTATTAGCTTGTAGACTCATCTTATCTTGAAAAGCGCTATGTTACAGTAACATATTATGTTACCACCTCTCATTAATTACTTGCCACATAAGCAAAAAATTCTTGGAGTGCGCTATGTTACTAGCTAAGTTACTCCCACTATGGCTAGCCTAAGATGACTTAAACACCTAGACGGAGGGAGTAGTATAGCCCTATAAACCGGAAAGGAGTATTTGCCTTTCTAGAGATTTCAACAAGTGACTAGACTACACCGTGTGTAGTACTCCCTCCCTTCTGGTTTATAGGGCTCAAATCTCAAATCTCATGAACCAAGGCATTTTGCAATTGGAGGAATGTATCTCATACTTTACAAAACTACCCTAATTAAACTCATGCATTAATTATGTAGTTCTCTCGTTTTCCTCTCTGCCTTGGTCGCGGTGCACAATATTGAGCACTCCTATATGACTAGCCGCTCTATCTACATGCGGGACATTTCAAAGCATCCGGGCCCGCGTGCCATCCACCAAATCACAGTGAGGTGCTACAGTCGAGACTCACCTGTAACCCCGGTGTGGCCATCATGACCCATCATATCACAAAACCCACACCTTTACCAGCAGTGGTAAGGTGGCCTCCAAGTTGGACTGGACGAAGCAACCATCATTTCACTGGAACGCTAGTTCAAGCCCTTTCTTCCCTTTCTTGAAGAAAGGGAAGCTCCAGGCTACTCACTTCTGCCATTTTTCTTCTATACCGACGAAGGAAAGGTGGGCGAATCAGTTATGCTGCTATATTTTCATTCCAATAATCTTCTTTTTGCGAAGCACCGACCGATTCTCACATCCTATTCTTTTCCCGTTTTCATTGCGATTGTGGTTTACTTTCGATTGCTTTCTGTTTGTCAGTTCATTGATGGATCCTGGAGCACTAGGCAAAGAGTTGCTGACGGACAACCCACTGGAGACAGCGATCTCCAGGAAGCGAGCACCGACCAACGAGTTGACCATGTTGGCGGGCCAACCCATGGAGACGAAGAACTCCAAGAAACAAGCATTGGCCAAAGAGTTGAGGACGTTGGTGGATGAACTCCTCAAAGGAAGTTGGAAGAACGGCAAGGGCCCCACCGTGCCTACCCCAGGAACTCTGATTGCCACCTATGTGAGGCTCAAGACCGAGTTTGAGGAGATAGTCGCCGTTGAGAAGCAGTATTCCCCTGGCAAGGTGATGGCCCCCATCGAGGACGAGGAGATGGCCCCCGGAGGGGTGAGATCCCCCGGTGAGCTGCACAAGGTAAAAAATAATGTCTTATTACCATAGTTGTGGTTTTTGATTATTTGCGATGTGCTTGCTAATATGTTAGGGTTGTGCAGGTGCCGGTGGACGTCCTTGATGATTCCGATGTCGTGGCCCGTCCTGTTGGCATCGCCCCGGAGATCGATTCTGATGCCGTTGTCCATCCTGTGGACATCACCCCAGAGATCGATTCCGATGTCACGGTCAGTCCTGCGGACATTGCCCCAGAAATTGATTCCCATGCCGCTGTCCGTGCTATGGTCATTGCCCGAGAGATCGATGACAAGAAATAGTTGGTGGGGCTAATCCTTCAGGGTAGTTTGCATTGCCCTGTGTTTAATTACCAGAACGATGCGTTATCAAACCATCTTAGGGCTAGTGCACTGTCTTGTGTGGGCGGATCTTGCTACTTTTGTTTGATAGTGAATCATGCGATGAATCATGCGAACCCTCTCCGAGTTATGGAAACAGATGTATCCTCACCAGCTTTTGATGTAATATATGGCATGATTAGATGTAAGTTTGAACTGTTTATCATATCAGCAGGGCTTGTTTGATGATTCTTGGTGTTAGTAGGCTAGCTACTGTGCAAGCTATAGTACTTGCAAAACACTCGCTGAAGAGAAACGTTGGGGCTGATGAGCTCGTGGTACACTTATACTTATCCCTCATCGATCGACCAATAGCCCTAGCTCCTAAAATTGTAGGCTTAGCGATCGATGACCTAGGCGGGCTAGTTTTGCCTAGTGGGTTTAGTGATATGACGTGCAACACAAAATCATAGCAGTGCAGGAATGTACTCCCTCCGTTCCAAAATAGATGACCTAGGCGGGCTAGTTTGCCCTAGTGGGTTTCAGTGATATGACGTGGTACAGTGCCGTCCAGTCTTCGTGTGTGGTAGCAGTATTGCGGGTACAGTAAGTTTTCTTGAAGAAGCGGAATTCAACAAAGTCATGATGGTTCCTTCGTCCGAACAACTTACAGTGGGAAAGGTTGGGCCTGCGATACGACCGGGGTAGACCAGGATAATTTTGTGCATGGCAGGTGGACCAGGATGGTCGACGTCCCACATGTCGGCGAATGAAAGTATTCTTTCCGATATAGAGGACGAGCAACGAGTATTCATTGTTTATTTTTTATGAAAGCTATTGTCTCCACTGTTACGACGGAGGAGTGTGAAACACGGCAGCCCAGTGAACTTGGCATGTGCACCACTCCCTCCTTCCTCATGTAATGCCCAGGTTACAGCTTTTTCTCACTTTCTCTCTATCTATTTCCTCTCAAATGTTTTTTACCTTTCTTTTTTAAGACACAATTGTTTTTATGCCTTTTTTTAGAATTATTTTTTTATACCTAGGAGCATGTGTAGAGACGGGCTCTTGCAGAGCCCACTCCTTGACTTTGTCAATGCCTCTCTCTCCTCCACATAAGGAGTACTACATGCTATGCATGCATGCATCGGGCAGCCGGCGTTTTGAGGGGCCAGGGCGGTGAGAGCGGGCTCCAGAAGCGGTCTGGACTCTAGCATAATTTTGGTTTTTATAGTATTTCTTTCTTCATTGACAGGTAGGCCCGCGTAGATAGATAAAGAACACGAGCTGATGAGGCGCATGCGGACTGTTTGACTGGTCAGCCAGACAAATACGGAGCTATACGCTGAGCTAGTGACCGTATAATCACCATATCTCGTATACAATGGTCAAAGTGAGCTATCAAGACAAGTTCGATGACCGCCAATGCATTTTACTCGGTAATAAATGACCAGGATTGAAGGGGAATCCAAATTTGCTTCGTCTTTTGTCCTTGAGCTCTTGACAAACCAATGCACTATACGATTGTCCAGCCACTCCACCCCAGAGCTCTCACCAAGCGTCGTTCATGCCACCGCGCCGCACACTAACCGGTTAGGCAGCGATGGCATCCCGCCGTGCCGAGTTCCTCGCCACCCACGACCGCACACAAAATGGTAGGGAAGCGATGGCATCCCGCCATGCTGAGTTCATCGCCGCTCGCGACCTCACAACTATGTGGGAGGAATTTGAAGATGCCAAGGCCGAATGGGCGGTAGAGAAAGAGGCGGCCAAAGCCGCACAGAGGGAGCAGAAAAGTCAGAAAGCACTCAAGAAAAGAGAGGCCCGCCGCCGCAAGAAAGAAAAGGACGCACGCGCTGCTGCGGAGAGGTCGGCAGAGATCCAAGCACATTGGGGTGTCGCCGACAAAGCCGGGAAGGAGAACGACGGCGTCTGGCCAGCATGTGAGAAGTAGTAGTACTAGTAGTTAGTGTGTGTGTGTGTGTGTGTGTGTGTGTCTGAGTACAAGCATGTACCAGTACTACTAGTTACTATTGTAGTTTTTAGAGCAAATTACCAGTACATTGGCCTAGACTAAATGGAAAAATTCCTATCCTAAGCATCAAATGGCATCTCTTTCTCTATAGGAATTGAGATGCATGTCATCTCACTTCCTATGATTTTCATATTCCTATCCTATGAACGAAAGGAGGCCTCTATTGGAGTAACTAGTGTAGCTAGCAGTACTGCTGGTACAGTAGTTTTCTTCAAGAAGCAGAATTCAATGAAGTCATGATGGTTCCTTCGTCCAAGCAACTTCAAAGTGGGAAGTGGGCCTGTGATTTGACGGCTCATTAGTCATTGTTACTGCAGTGCGACAACCTGGGTGACTCCCTTGGAGTTCTGCGTGCATGGCAAGTGGACCAGGATGGTCGACGTCCCACATGTTAGCGAACGGAAGTATTCTTTCGGATATCGAGGAGCAAGGAAACCGCGTGGTATAGTATCACTACTGATTGGTTTGCAAAAAAATAGTATCACTGCCGATTTATAATTATTTTTTATTTCTGATGAATGCTAGCGTTTCAACTCTTATGATGAAGGGTGCCAAACACGGCACGTGTTGGATGTCCCACACATCAGCGAAAGGAGTGGGACATGAACAACGTGGTAGAGCCCAGCGTAAAAAAACAACGTGGTAGAGCGTCTCCACTTCTTCCACTTCTGGGTCGGAGACCACACATAGTAGTACTTAGTGGTATGAACGATACAAAGTGCGACCTGGAGACAAAGACACGTCTAGTTGGAAGGTCTCGGGGCATACACATAAAAAATATAAAAGTTAATATGTGCCTCCAACTAATATAGTAGTAGTAGAGTACTTAGGCACGTACTCCATAACATCACCGTGCATTGCACGTACAACATGTAGTGGTAGTACGTAGTAAGAGACAAATGCCGCCCAAGAGTTCCCTTCTCGACCTACTTTTGGGTGTTTGGTAGAGTGTATGGAGGGTGCATGAGTCCACACTAGTTTAGCACAAATACACTAGAAGCATGCATGAAGAGGGGTGTTGAGTTGAGCATGCATGAAGAGGGAACAACTATGCTGAGACGAGAACGCAACCAAACACACTCTATATGCCACGCATGTTCATACCATTTGTGCCTTTCTACTTCACTTACTATGCTACATTACTCAGGTTCGTACGTCCACTCCTGGGTACATGTTCGTCTCGTAGTTCCAGCCCCACGTGTTCTTCATATAGATGGAACTATCCTTGCATAACACGTGCACCTTGATGCTAGATGCCTCGCGTGTTGGCAAAAGGTGAACAAAGCTCACGTAAAAAAATAGAGTGGAAGAACATAGATTCCAGACGACCGAGAAGGATCAAGGAACCTCGTGGTGGAGCTTCTGCACTCATAATATTTAATATTATTCAGAGATATAAAATTAACCAATCATCTCCCTAGTGGACTGGAAGAGTACGAAACACGGCAGCCCAGTGTAGTATCATACTAGTACATGGCTAACCCATGCTATCACCATATTTCTTGGCTTCCGTGCGACACCTATCTCTAGTAATCCAGTAGCCTGTATCGCTTCTCCCTCCTCGTCTCTATCAAAGTGCGGCGGGCTGGCGTTTCTGTCGTCTATTGAGGTCGGTTAACTATCACATGTTAGCGACATGCCAAGAGCATTCTAAAAAAAATCCATTCACGTTTTGTTTTCAAAAAGAAAAAAATCCTTTCACGTACGAATTCGCTTGTATGCTTTGAGCAACTTGCAAGTCCTATACTGCTCCTGTTTGATACTCTAACTTAGCTAGAGGTTAGACTAACTCATGACTAACCCTGAACTAACTGTAGCCAAAGAGGTGTTTGGGTGACAGGGTTAGATTAACAATAAATGCACTTCATGGAGAGAGAAAAGTGATTTTTTAGTGGTCCCAATGAGAACTATCTCCAGTTAGCACCTCTTGGGTGGGATAGTTCTTTTTGGTGGGTTCAGTGCAACTTGCTCTAATTTAAACCCTCATGCTTGGATAGTTTAGGGCTATTTGAGCCCCAACTAGCTCAAACTAACTCTAACCCATGGATCCAAACAGGGCATATGGCCAGTCTCGACGCAGAGCAGTCGCGTGCACCGGGAAGCGGCGCTCTCTCGGCCGTCGCGCCACTTCAAAGCCGGCGCTAGTGAGAGGTCGCCTCCGCTCTGGCTGGGCATTAATGCGGCACTGATGCTCCAGGGGGACGCTGACCGTTTCACGCGGGAAGCGCGCGCTGGCAAGGGAGTATAGGTTTTGAACCGTTTCAGGTGTAGTACTGGTAGTTTGCAAAACTACTCAATTATTGCACTCAGTTTCCTAAGAAATTGTGGTAAAAAACGTTACTCCATAGCCCGCTTCCCTTCTCCTTCCTCTTCCACCGCCCGCGCATGTCCGTGGGAAGCGACCAGTCAACCCTTATATAGGAGTGCTAGCACAAAAAGATGCATGCATGACCACTAAAATTTCTATATTAAAGCGCCGCTCCAGCGGGAGTATGGCGTATATTGTTACCTTCGGCCGGCCCATGGCTACCGGGCGACGGCGACTAGAGAAGAGGCGGCGGGAGGGGAATGAATGCAACTATTGTTTGGGTTCGCCTTCCGACTTAAATAAATGTGCAGCATCACGTGTACCCGCGGGTGCACAAATTGTAACATACGTGCCTGCTTAAGTGGGCGTCACGTAACTGGTGTGTGAGAGAGAGATTCTGAGAGATAGAGTGTGTGTGTGCGACTCTACTCTTCGGACATGTACTCAACCTTTTGCATCGGGATATAAGTATAATGGTATTTACTTTAGCTAGTGATTTACGTGGCCATGTTAACGTGGTTGTGTCAAAAAAGTGTCACTTCCTGCTCGTGATTTGCGTTATATAATTACAAGCAAGATTCTTGTGCATTGCACGGAACATCAATATGCATTTTTTTACAGAACACCTGTTGTGATTGACCCATGCAGGAGTAATCCCATGTGTAAAAACTAGTGATATCTCAAGAATTTTATCGGAAAACTGGTATCTCGAGAATGTCATCGAAAAAATGAAAGATGAGAGATAAGGCGAGGAGGAGTGGAGCATGGTGGTGACTGGTGGTCGGAATGGGTGGAGGTATGGCGATGGACGGCGCCGGCAGGCGGCAGCGGCCACCATGCATGCTAGGTTGTTCCAGAGACTTATTCCTTTTTTAATTGCTGAGCAATGAGGTTGCGAGAGATAATGATGTGGAGAGAGGTGCCGGTATCTTTTGTAAAATTATCATAGTTTGCTTTCTATCCTCAGATATAGATCATACGGTCTGTATTACAAGATGACAGGCACACCATCACCACCAACTCGGTTTTTATAAGGGTATAGATGATAAGTTTCCTGACTACTAAAGTAAAGTGGAATTTGTCCATGTTATGCAAGTAAATAAAGGTGATTGTTTATCATACAGGTAAGGTTGGATGAAGGGTGGTAGGAACAAATGCTCCGCCTAGAGCATGTGTGTGTGAGATGGAGTCTTAGTGTGTGTGTGTGTGTGTGTGAGGAGAGGGAGAGATGGAGTCTTAGTTTGTGTGTGTGTGGGAGAGAGGGCGAGAGATGGAGTCTTAGTGTGTGTGGGGGGCGTGCGTGCTTGCGTGTGTGTGTTTGTGTGAGAGAGAGAGAGAGAGATGGAGTCTTAGTGTGTGTGTGTGTGTGTTGGGGGTGCGTGCGTGTGTGTGTGTGTCGCGGGGTCCTCTGTGGCGGATATAATTTAAGTGTGCATGGCTTTCATCATAGAGAGGTGATGTGTATGGCAGAGGCCACCAACGATGGGGTGCGAGAGAGAAAATGCCCGTAGAGAGGGGAGAGAAGGTGTGTGCACGTGAGAGGAGTCGACTTCGAGAGAACGTGTTTGTTCGAGAAACACCGAGGAAGACTACTATATATCGATGGTGCATGTAGGCGGGAATTAAACTAAGGGATGGTCTTATTGGTTTCGGGGATATAGGGGAAGAGCGAGAGGCGGAGGGGTAGCTAGAAGGAGATTCTTAAGTGTGAGTGTGTGTTTTACCCATCCAGGCGGAAGTTATGTGCACAAAAGAGGAGAACGATTGATGTGGCATTAGGATTGAGGGTAATTAACTACGTATGGAGACATAGAGACCTTGAACATGCATGTGTGAGAGGTATACATGTATACGTGGGATGTGTGTGTGCGCGCGCGCATGATCGAGATAAAAGAAAGAAGACATAAGTCATAAGATCAACGACGTGGGAGAGACGGATCGGTATGACAATATGCATGCATGTGAGAATGCATGGAAGAAGTCACGACAATTGAGCATGTGTTTTTGTCTTTAAGAGATAGTGGCGTGGGCTGGAGCATGCATCTATGGCGAGCAGAGGGAGTGAGGCGCAACGATTGTGCAAAAGAGACCAACCTATAAATGCATATGTATGGAGAGACATATATAGTGTGGGTGATAGGAAGCAAGACTCCTTGCGAGAAAGAAATGTCGATGGAGAAACTACAGATAGATACAGAGATGGAGATGCTAGCTAGAGGGACATCCGCTAGTTTGGGTGTTGGAGATGACCGTCGGGTGGTTCAAAGGGTGAAGTTATATATGTGTGTGAGAGGGCACTTGACTGCATGTAGAGAGAAACATATGTAGTGTGCGTGATAGGAATCAAGAGTGAGGGCGAGAAAGAAGGTTGATGGAGAAACAGATAAATAGAAAGATAAAGATGCTAGCTAGTGTGCGTTAGAGATAGGAGTCGAGTGGATCAGAAGGCTGGGTTATGTGTGTGGGTGTGAGAGAGATAGAGAGAGGGTGTGTGTGAGTCACATAGAAGCAGATATCAGAGAGAAATGAGATCCAGAGAGACGGAGTTTTGTGTCCGCGCGAGAGAAAGATATTTCACAACGAGAGTGATAGCTAGAGAGATATACGAGGGAACGCAAGATATCTCTAGGGAGAGAGGGTGTGTGTGAGCGACATACAAGAGAACAATGGAGAAATATGAGACCCTGGGAGACATAGTTTGTGTTTGTGTGTGAGAAAGAGATATTGATGAGGAAGAGTCGTAGGTTCTCATATCTAAGGAGCGAAAGACATCTCTGTATGAGGGGTGTGCGAGTGGCACACATGGGAAGAGTAGAGAGAAATGAGACCTCGGGAGACAAAGTTTTGTGTTTGTGTGAGAGAAAGAGATTCCACATGGAGAATCATAGTTAGAGACACATAGCAGGGAGCGAGATATACTTAGAGAGAAATAGAGTGATGAAGGTCAAGGGAGAGAGTACCGTCAGTGTGTTACGAAGATAAAAGATCATTGTCGACATATAGGTAGCACGAGAGATACCTGAGAGACGATGAACACGTATAGGTCTAGAGAGATAGTCTTATATAAGCATGAGTGATAGCTATATGAGAAGAATATCTGGATTAAAGGGGATTCAAATATTTAAACTGGAGATCACGACATCGATAATATCATAACGCAAATTGGTGTATCAAACATGCATATTCATTTGAATTTGGGCACATGTGTAATGTTATATAGTTTATCAATAATGGTGATCCATAGATTCTTCAATTACAAACAATGCATGGTTTATATGCAATTAATGTCTAAACGGGATTACACTATATGTTGCATGTGTGAAACACATTATACATGTTTGAGAAGTAAAAAAACCCGCATGAAACACACATTAATTGGAGACAGTTAGCGAGGAATGCATACATTGGATTTCAACATAAAGTGGTTTCAAATATTTGAAAATCTATATTGATGGATACAACCTTATGAATCTGAGACCATGCCATTTGTAAACCATATTTATGTATAAATGGTGTTGTGCTTTTGAAAGTATATATAAAAAATGATGTATATAGAATGTAATTCCAATTGAAAATGGATCCCGCCCAGAAAAAAATAGAATACAAACGGGATTCGAATTGAGTTGGCACGGTAAACGTGCACTCTGCAAAATTTGAATGAAGCGGGGAAAGTCGCCCGGAACCAAAATCTGCGAGATGGAAATCACTACTGCCTATCCCTGCCACGCAAAGCCTATATGCTGGATTTCTATAGGTTTCGATAGGGGTAGGTTTGTAATTTCACCCGAATGTTCCATAACTGCCTCTCACCCCGGATTCATACACGGTGGGCGCCAAAACACAGTGTGTCCTCGGCCGAAATCGACTCCCTCCCCGATTCATATTCATACATGGTGGGCGCTAAAAACAAACTCTCATCGGCAAATATTCGGTGTATGCGAGATTACCGTCCTATCCCCGACCAACTAGTGTAGTTGTGATGTAGTAGAATTTTGAAACGGGGGCTAAGTTTGTAAATTTCCTCGCATTTGAGACAAGCGCGCCCTGAATACATGGTTCCCCCCTTCCTCTCTACCTCCCTTTTCCCCATTCGTACTCCATGGGCGCCAAAACACCCTCTCCACCCCCACCCTCCTCCGTCCGTCATCGTCCGCCACCCCATCCACCGCTGTCCTCCTCCACCATGCCGGAGCTGATACCCCGACGCTGCCATCCATTACAAGAGATCGACCTCTCTCATCCACGGCTTCAGACCGGGATCCTTGCATCCCATCCTCTCGCTTCATCCCCGCCGTCGTCCACCTTGCCGGCGCCGCTCCTATGACCGTCTCGTCCACCGCGCCCCACCGCCACCATCTACCCTCCTAGATCTGCTTCCATGCCGCCGACAGCCATCGCTACCGCAGCACCGTCAAAATCTCAGCAGATGCCTACATGGCGCCGCACCAGAGGCGGTACTCTTTCATATCTGCTCAACTTATTTATCGCAGCAAGAAAATAGATCGCCACTGCTTTACTCTGATTTCTTGTCTTGGTTGCGAATTGCCTTTGTCCAGTTTGCACCTTCAGATCCGCCATGGCATGCTCAACACCATACTCGCAATGCTTATGGTTTTCCCCTTTTATATTCCACACTAGTTAAATCACAGTAGACTAAATTTCAAAATTGGGTCAGTCGATTTTTCAGAGCTCTCCGGAGTTCGCCGGTGCGATCGAAGGGGCTCGGGTGGTTGTGGGACCTCGCCGAACGAAGAAAACTCGATGCGAGTGGGGGTTGGGGTGGGGGTGGGGGTGCGGGTGGCGGAGGAACACAGACAGTGGGGGCCAGTGGTCCGGCCGGCGGCCCGTGCGGTGTTCTGTATGGGAAGAATCAGAGACGAGGAAGAAGAAGGGTTAGGAGACGTAGGATCTTCATCCAACCGCCTGAAATGGTCGGGAGACAGCTAGGAGTTGCATTCTTAATGCGCTCTGGTTCATCATGTGTGGGCACTGCGCAACCAACATTTTATTATCCAAAATATGCTTGCTCTTCTTTACCATGTTCCTCTTCCGTTCTTCTTTAATATGTACTCTCTCCGTTCCTAAATACAAGTCTTTGTATAGATTCCACCATGGACTACATATGGAGCAAAATGAGTGAATCTACACTCTAAAATGTACCTGGATACATCTGTATGTGATCCATAGTGGAAATCTCTACCAAGACTTATATTTTGGAACAAATGGAGTATGATAGTAGTACAGTATGTTCCTTGTACTGAAGATGAGCATGGACATTTGCAGTGTAGAGGTCTATACGGTCGGTTGTGATGGACACTTTGAGCCTCTTTGATTCGTAGGATCTTGTAAACATAGGAATAGGATTTGTAGTGGCTTGCCCACTTGAATCCTATAAGAATAGCAAGGAAATGCGGGGAGCTGTGTCGCCTTTGAGAGTTACATTGATATTAACAGTACCGCACCTTCACTTGAAGAGAGCTGGTATCCGAAGCCTTTCTAGCCGTACCGACAATACTAGCACATATATTCCAGCAAGTTCCACTTTGCTGATTTTACTCTGATGCTTAAGGTTTTCTCGTTATATCTACACTATGATCTGTGTAGCTGCTTTGTGTCGCACTAGCAGCAGTCCACTCTTTAAGCTAAACACTGCAATGACTTATAAAATTGGCACCAAGGCATTGAGTGCCATTCTAGATGCAATGAAACTCATACGCTCCCCACCTGTTGATTCTTGTTCAGAATATCATCCTAATGACTATTCTAACCTCGAGGAGTCAAAGGCAGATGGCCTGTCCTGTTCACCCATCAAGGTGCCTGTTCTAATTTGGCAATGTTTTATTGATTGCAGGTATCTTGCATATGTTGTCTTGCATTTCTTCTACTTTGTTGCACCGCCATCTGCTTAGTTTACTCATCATATATGTCGAGATGCCATGCCCATCCATTATCAATACATATTCCATCTGTCATCATACCATGTTTTTCCACTCAAATGTTGTTCTTGTGCATCAAACATCAAAAAGGAAGAGGTTGATTGCCGAATCTGAAGGAGCACCAGCAAAGTCCTTGAAAAACGTGGTGGTGCCGGAGAAATCACACAACACCCCACTTGTATTGGTTTTACAACCAGTGACACAAAATGTAGGACCGACTCCAGCAGACTGTACCCATACTTCACTGGCCACACCACTAGCCCCACCACACAGGACCTGCACTCTAGCAAAAGGTATACCGATTTCATTTGCCATAGCACCAGCTGTACCACAGAAAAATCCCACTCCAGCAAAAAGTACAGCAAGTCCACCGGCCGAAGACATATCCCAACTGCAGAGACGGCCAATTCCTGCAGATTGGAACCCCATTCCATTTATTCCCAGATTAAAAGACAATGCTTTCAATGTTGTTAGGGACTACGTGCATATATTCCCATCATGGGAAGATTATTGTGAAGACAAACACCATTTTCACATCTTCCTGTCCAACTTACGTGTAAGTGCTATTATTCATGGCTATTATTTTCCTGTTTTCTGCTGATTGAACACATCAATGATTTACATTACATTGTTGTAACTAGGCGAGGGTCAATCTGGATAGTCATGACGAGCAAAGCTTGCTTGTGCTTTTCAAGGAAGCATTGCAGCAGTATCGGTGTTACCTAAGGAAATCACACTTTGATGGCAAGTCTATAAACGAATTTCCGGTGAAGTCTCCTGTGCTAAATTTAGAAGACATTGAATGGAAAAACCTTGTTATGCACTGGTCTCGTTCCTAGGATGAGGTATTGTCTATGAAATCACATGACAATTTGAACTTCTACTTTTCCGCATGTGCCTTACGGATCTTTTTTGCAGGAAATCTGCTCGAAGAAGAATTCCGGTTTGACAAGAACGACAGGATATCGCAAATATGCTGCCCGCTGCTTTGCTCTTGTTAGTACCTGTTGTCCTGTATCACTGTACTTGCATACATACCTGGTTCATTATGTGACAGCAGTATGCATGATAGCTTGCTTATCAATTTTTTGCTCTAAATTATCTGATATGTATGACTGGTTACATTAGTGTAGAATATATCCAATGCCAATGTTTTTTAGCTCTACATTGTTCTTGTAAGTACATGATGTCCTTTATCAGTGTACTTATAATGACAGGTAGTTGTTCATGTACCATCACTCTGCAGCTTATTTTCCTTTGCCCTCCATTTTCTACACATCAGATCTATTTTACTCTTACCATAAGGTTGGTACTGAAGAAGTTTAGCTGTGCATTGCTCTTGGCTGTACCTTTTGCATGTATCGATGCACTTACATTTATAGCTACTTGGTTATGTAGCATCACTCTTCTTCTTATCTTTCTCCATTTTTCGTATATTATCACATCTATATTTACTCTTAACAAAATGTAGAATAAAGGCAATGCTTTTGAAGAA